>NW_020649304.1:134032-153913 GCF_003573695.1 Papaver somniferum
TGGACGAGAACATCGGGTCTGTGTATGGTAATTGCAATCTGAATTCAATAATAGGTTGCAGTTTCATCTTATCTGATATATTTGACAGCTCAAACCTCGTCTGGACGAGAACATCGGGTCTGTATATGGTAATCTTGCAACCCGAGTTCAGTAATAGGTTGCAGTTTCATCCAATATGATACATTTGACACCTCAAACCTCGCCTGGACGAGAGCATAGGGTCTGTATATGGTAATCTTGCAACCTGAGTTCAGTAATAGGTTGCAGTTTCATCCAATCTGATATATTTGACACCTCAAACCTCTCCTGGAAGAGAACATCGGGTCTGTATATGGTAATTGCAACCTGAGGTCAGTAATAGGTTGCAGTTTCATCCAATCTGATATATTTGACAGCTCAAACCTCGTCTGGACGAGAACATCTGGTCTGTATATCGTCATCTGCAACCCGAGTTCAGTAATAAGTTGCAGTTTCATCCAATCTGACATATTTGACACCTCAAACCTCGCCTGGACGAGAACATCGGGTCTGTGTATGTTAATTGCAATCTGAATTCAATAATAGGTTGCAGTTTAATCTTATCTGATATATTTGACAGCTCAAACCTCGTCTGGACGAGAACATCGGGTCTGTATATGGTAATTTTGCAACCTGAGTTCAGTAATAGGTTGTAGTTTCATCCAATATGATATATTTGACACCTCAAACCTCGTCTGGACGAGAACATCTGGTCTATATATCGTCATCTGCAACCTGAGTTCAATAATAGGTTGCAATTTCATCCAATCTGATATATTTGACACCTCAAACCTCGCCTGGACGAGAACATCGGGTCTGTGTATGGTAATTGCAATCTGAATTCAGTAATAGGTTGCAGTTTCATCCATTATGATATATTTGACAGCTCAAACCTCGTCTGGACGAGAACATCTGGTCTGTATATCGTCATCTGCAACCTGAGTTCAGTAATAAGTTGCAGTTTCATCCAATCTGACATATTTGACACCTCAAACCTCGCCTGGACGAGAACATCGGGTCTGTGTATGGTAATTGCAATCTGAATTCAATAATAGGTTGCAGTTTCATCTTATCTGATATATTTGACAGCTCAAACCTCGTCTGGACGAGAACATCGAGTCTGTATATGGTAATCTTGCAACCCGAGTTCAGTAATAGGTTGCAGTTTCATCCAATATGATACATTTGACACCTCAAACCTCGCCTGGACGAGAGAATAGGGTCTGTATATGGTAATCTTGCAACCTGAGTTCAGTAATAGGTTGCAGTTTCATCCAATCTGATATATTTGACACCTCAAACCTCGCCTGGAAGAGAACATCGGGTCTGTATATGGTAATTGCAACCTGAGTTCAGTAATAGGTTGCAGTTTCATCCAATCTGATATATTTGACAGCTCAAACCTCGTCTGGACGAGAACATCTGGTCTGTATATCGTCATCTGCAACCTGAGTTCAGTAATAAGTTGCAGTTTCATCCAATCTGACATATTTGACACCTCAAACCTCGCATGGACGAGAACATCGGGTCTGTGTATGGTAATTGCAATCTGAATTTAATAATAGGTTGCAGTTTCATCTTATCTGATATATTTGACAGCTCAAACCTCGTCTGGACGAGAACATCGGGTCTGTATATGGTAATCTTGCAACCCGAGTTCAGTAATAAGTTGCAGTTTAATCCAATCTGACATATTTGACACCTCAAACCTCGCCTGGACGAGAACATCGGGTCTGTATATGGTAATCTTGCAACCAGAGTTCAGTAATAGGTTGCAGTTTCATCCAATATGATATATTTGACAGCTCAAACCTCGTCTGGACGAGAACATATGGTCTGTATATCGTCATCTGCAACCTGAGTTCAGTAATAAGTTGCAGTTTCATCCAATCTGACATATTTGACACCTCAAACCTCGCATGGACGAGAACATCGGGTCTGTGTATGGTAATTGCAATCTGAATTTAATAATAGGTTGCAGTTTCATCTTATCTGATATATTTGACAGCTCAAACCTCGTCTGGACGAGAACATCGGGTCTGTATATGGTAATCTTGCAACCCGAGTTCAGTAATAGGTTGCAGTTTCATCCAATATGATACATTTGACACCTCAAACCTCGCCTGGACGAGAGCATAGGGTCTGTATATGGTAATCTTGCAACCCGAGTTCAGTAATAGGTTGCAGTTTCATCCAATCTGATATATTTGACACCTCAAACCTCGCCTGGAAGAGAACATCGGGTCTGTATATGGTAATTGCAACCTGAGTTCAGTAATAGGTTACAGTTTCATCCAATCTGATATATTTGACAGCTCAAACCTCGTATGGACGAGAACATCTGGTCTGTATATCGTCATCTGCAACCTGAGTTGAGTAATAAGTTGCAGTTTCATCCAATCTGACATATTTGACACCTCAAACCTCGCCTGGACGAGAACATCGGGTCTGTGTATGGTAATTGCAATCTGAATTCAATAATAGGTTGCAGTTTCATCTTATCTGATATATTTGACAGCTCAAACCTCGTCTGGACGAGAACATCGGGTCTGTATATGGTAATTTTGCAACCTGAGTTCAGTAATAGGTTGTAGTTTCATCCAATCTAATATATTTGACACCTCAAACCTCGTCTGGACGAGAACATCTGGTCTGTATATCGTCCTCTGCAACCTGAGTTCAGTAATAGGTTGCAGTTTCATCCAATCTGATATATTTGACACCTCAAACCTCGCCTTGACGAGAACATCGGGTCTGTGTATGGTAATTGCAATCTGAATTCAGTAATAGGTTGCAGTTTCATCCAATATGATATATTTGACAGCTCAAACCTCGTCTGGACGAGAACATCTGGTCTGTATATAGTCATCTGCAACCTGAGTTCAGTAATAAGTTGCAGTTTCATCCAATCTGACATATTTGACACCTCAATCCTCGCCTGGATGAGAACATCGGGTCTGTGTATGGTAATTGCAATCTGAATTCAATAATAGGTTGCAGTTTCATCTTATCTGATATATTTGACAGCTCAAACCTCGTCTGGACGAGAACATCGGGTCTGTATATGGTAATTGCAACCTGAATTCAATAATAGGTTGCAGTTTCATTTTATCTGATATATTTGACAGCTCAAACCTCGTCTGGACGAGAACATCGGGTCTGTATATGGTAATCTTACAACCCGAGTTCAGTAATAGGTTGCAGTTTCATCCAATATGATATATTTGACACCTCAAACCTCGCCTGGACTAGAAAATCGGGTCTGTATATGGTAATCTTGCAACCTGAGTTCAGTAATAGGTTGCAGTTTCATCCAATATGATATATTTGACAGCTCAAACCTCGTCTGGACGAGAACATCTGGTCTGTATATCGTCATCTGCAACCTGAGTTCAGTAATAAGTTGCAGTTTCATCCAATCTGACATATTTGACACCTCAAACCTCGCCTGGACGAGAACATCGGGTCTGTGTATGGTAATTGCAACCTGAATTCAATAATAGGTTGCAGTTTCATTTTATCTGATATATTTGACAGCTCAAACCTCGTCTGGACGAGAACGTCGGGTCTGTATATGGTAATCTTGCAACCCGAGTTCAGTAATAGGTTGCAGTTTCATCCAATATGATACATTTGACACCTCAAACCTCGCCTGGACGAGAGCATAGGGTCTGTATATGGTAATCTTGCAACCTGAGTTCAGTAATAGGTTGCAGTTTCATCCAATCTGATATATTTGACACCTCAAACCTCGTCTGGACGAGAACATCTGGTCTGTATATGGTAATTGCAACCTGAGTTCAGTAATAGGTTGCAGTTTCATCCAATCTGATATATTTGACAGCTCAAACCTTGTCTGGACGAGAACATCTGGTCTGTATATCGTCATCTGCAACCTGAGTTCAGTAATAAGTTGCAGTTTCATCCAATCTGACATATTTGACACCTCAAACCTCGCCTGGACGAGAACATCGGGTCTGTGTATGGTAATTGCAATCTGAATTCAATAATAGGTTGCAGTTTCATCTTATCTGATATATTTGACAGCTCAAACCTCGTTTGGACGAGAACATCGGGTCTGTATATGGTAATCTTGCAACCTGAGTTCAGTAATAGGTTGCAATTTCATCTAATCTGATATATTTGACACCTCAAACCTCGCTTGGACGAAAACATCTGGTCTGTATATCAACATCTTGCAACCTGAGTTTAGTAATAAGTTGCAGTTTCATCCAATCTGATATATTTGACAGCTCAAACCTCGTCTGGACGAGAACATCTGGTCTGTATATCGTCATCTGCAACTTGAGTTCAGTAATAAGTTGTAGTTTCATCCAATCTGATATATTTGACACCTCAAACCTCGCCTGGACGAGAATATCAGGTCTGTATATGGTACTCTTGCAACCTGAGTTCAGTAATAGGTTGAAGTTTCATCCAATATGATATATTTGACAGCTCAAACCTCGTCTGGACGAGAACATCTGGTCTGTATATCAACATCTTGCAACCTGAGTTCAGTAATAAGTTGCAGTTTCATCCAATCTAATATATTTGACACCTCAAACCTCGCCAGGACGAGAATATCGGGTCTGTATATGGTAATTTCAACCTGAGTTCAGTAATAGGTTGCAGTTTCATCCAATCTGATATAGTTAACACTTCAAACCTCGCATGGACGAGAACATTGGATCTGTATATGGTAATTTTGCAACCTGAGTTCAGTAATAGTTTGTAGTTTTATCCAATCTGATATATTTGACACCTCAAACCTTGCCTGGACGAGAACATCGGGTCTATATATGGTAATCTTGCAACCCGAGTTCAGTAATAGGTTGCAGTTTCATCCAATCTGATATATTTGACAGATCAAACCTCGTTTGGACGAGAACATCTGGTCTGTATATCAACATCTAGCAACCTGAGTTCAGTAATAAGTTGCAGTTTCATCCAATCTGACATATTTGACACCTCAAACCTCGCCTGGACGAGAACATCGGGTCTGTGTATGGTAATTGCAACCTGAATTCAATAATAGGTTGCAGTTTCATTTTATCTGATATATTTGACAGCTCAAACCTCGTCTGGACGAGAACATCGGGTCTGTATATGGTAATCTTGCAACCCGAGTTCAGTAATAGGTTGCAGTTTCATCCAATATTATATATTTGACACCTCAAACCTCGCCTGGACTAGAACATCGGGTCTGTATATGGTAATCTTGCAACCTGAGTTCAGTAATAGGTTGCAGTTTCATCCAATATGATATATTTGACAGCTCAAACCTCGTCTGGACGAGAACATCTGGTCTGTATATCGTCATCTGCAACCTGAGTTCAGTAATAAGTTGCAGTTTCATCCAATATGACATATTTGACACCTCAAACCTCGCCTGGACGAGAACATCGGGTCTGTGTATGATAATTGCAATCTGAATTCAATAATAGGTTGTAGTTTCATCTTATCTGATATATTTGATAGCTCAAACCTCGTCTGGACGAGAACATCGGGTCTGTATATGGTAATCTTGCAACCCGAGTTCAGTAATAGGTTGCAGTTTCATCTAATATGATACATTTGACACCTCAAACCTCGCCTGGACGAGAGCATAGGGTCTGTATATGGTAATCTTGCAACCTGAGATCAGTAATAGGTTGCAGTTTCATCCAATCTGATATATTTGACACCTCAAACCTCGCCTGGAAGAGAACATCGGGTCTGTGTATGGTAATTGCAACCTGAGTTCAGTAATAGGTTGCAGTTTCATCCAATCTGATATATTTGACAGCTCAAACCTCGTATGGACGAGAACATCGGGTCTGTATATGGTAATTGCAACCTGAATTCAATAATAGGTTGCAGTTTCATTTTATCTGATATATTTGACAGCTCAAACCTCGTCTGGACGAGAACATCGGGTCTGTATATGGTAATCTTGCAACCCGAGTTCAGTAATAGGTTGCAGTTTCATCCAATATGATATATTTGACACCTCAAACCTCGCCTGGACTAGAAAATCGGGTCTGTATATGGTAATCTTGCAACCTGAGTTCAGTAATAGGTTGCAGTTTCATCCAATATGATATATTTGACAGCTCAAACCTCGTCTGGACGAGAACATCTGGTCTGTATATCGTCATCTGCAACCTGAGTTCAGTAATAAGTTGCAGTTTCATCCAATCTGACATATTTGACACCTCAAACCTCGCCTGGACGAGAACATCGGGTCTGTGTATGGTAATTGCAACCTGAATTCAATAATAGGTTGCAGTTTCATTTTATCTGATATATTTGACAGCTCAAACCTCGTCTGGACGAGAACGTCGGGTCTGTATATGGTAATCTTGCAACCCGAGTTCAGTAATAGGTTGCAGTTTCATCCAATATGATACATTTGACACCTCAAACCTCGCCTGGACGAGAGCATAGGGTCTGTATATGGTAATCTTGCAACCTGAGTTCAGTAATAGGTTGCAGTTTCATCCAATCTGATATATTTGACACCTCAAACCTCGCCTGGAAGAGAACATCGGGTTTGTGTATGGTAATTGCAACCTGAGTTCAGTAATAGGTTGCAGTTTCATCCAATCTGATATATATGAGACAGCTCAAACCTCGTCTGGACGAGAACATCGGGTCTGTATATGGTAATTGCAACCTGAATTCAATAATAGGTTGCAGTTTCATTTTATCTGATATATTTGACAGCTCAAACCTCGTCTGGACGAGAACATCGGGTCTGTATATGGTAATCTTGCAACCCGAGTTGAGTAATCGGTTGCAGTTTCATCCAATATGATATATTTGACACCTCAAACCTCGCCTGGACTAGAACATCGGGTCTGTATATGGTAATCTTGCAACCTGAGTTCAGTAATAGGTTGCAGTTTCATCCAATATGATATATTTGACAGCTCAAACCTCGTCTGGACGAGAACATCTGGTCTGTATATCGTCATCTGCAACCTGAGTTCAGTAATAAGTTGCAGTTTCATCCAATCTGACATATTTGACACCTCAAACCTCTCCTGGACGAGAACATCGGGTATGTGTATGGTAATTGCAATCTTAATTCAATAATAGGTTGCAGTTTCATCTTATCTGATATATTTGACAGCTCAAACCTCGTCTGGACGAGAACATCGGGTCTGTATATGGTAATCTTGTAACCCGAGTTCAGTAATAGGTTGCAGTTTCATCCAATATGATACATTTGACACCTCAAACCTCGCCTGGACGAGAGCATAGGGTCTGTATATGGTAATCTTGCAACCTGAGTTCAGTAATAGGTTTCAGTTTCATCCAATCTGATATATTTGACACCTCAAACCTCGCCTGGAAGAGAACATCGGGTTTGTGTATGGTAATTGCAACCTGAGTTCAGTAATAGGTTGCAGTTTCATCCAATCTGATATATATGAGACAGCTCAAACCTCGTCTGGACGAGAACATCAGGTCTGTATATGGTAATTGCAACCTGAATTCAATAATAGGTTGCAGTTTCATTTTATCTGATATATTTGACAGCTCAAACCTCGTATGGACGAGAACATCGGGTCTGTATATGGTAATCTTGCAACCCGAGTTCAGTAATAGGTTGCAGTTTCATCCAATATGATATAATTGACACCTCAAACCTCGCCTGGACTAGAACATCGGGTCTGTATATGGTAATCTTGCAACCTGAGTTCAGTAATAGGTTGCAGTTTCATCCAATATGATATATTTGACAGCTCAAACCTCGTCTGGACGAGAACATCTGGTCTGTATATCGTCATCTGCAACCTGAGTTCAGTAATAAGTTACAGTTTCATCCAATCTGACATATTTGACACCTCAAACCTCGCCTGGACGAGAACATCGGGTCTATGTATGGTAATTGCAACCTGAATTCAATAATAGGTTTGCAGTTTCATTTTATCTGATATATTTGACAGCTCAACCCTCGTCTGGACGAGAACATCGGGTCTGTATATGGTAATCTTGCAACCCGAGTTCAGTAATAGGTTGCAGTTTCATCCAATATGATATATTTGACACCTCAAACCTCGCCTGGACTAGAACATCAGGTCTGTATATGGTAATCTTGCAACCTGAGTTCAGTAATAGGTTGCAGTTTCATCCAATATGATATATTTGACAGCTCAAACCTCGTCTAGACGAGAACATATGGTCTGTATATCGTCATCTGCAACCTGAGTTCAGTAATAAGTTGCAGTTTCATCCAATCTGACATATTTGACACCTCAAACCTCGCATGGACGAGAACATCGGGTCTGTGTATGGTAATTGCAATCTGAATTCAATAATAGGTTGCAGTTTCATCTTATCTGATATATTTGACAGCTCAAACCTCGTCTGGACGAGAACATCGGGTCTGTATATGGTAATCTTGCAACCCGAGTTCAGTAATAGGTTGCAGTTTCATCCAATATGATATATTTGACACCTCAAACCTCGCCTGGACTAGAAAATCGGGTCTGTATATGGTAATCTTGCAACCTGAGTTCAGTAATAGGTTGCAGTTTCATCCAATATGATATATTTGACAGCTCAAACCTCGTCTGGACGAGAACATCTGGTCTGTATATCGTCATCTGCAACCTGAGTTCAGTAATAAGTTGCAGTTTCATCCAATCTGACATATTTGACACCTCAAACCTCGCCTGGACGAGAACATCGGGTCTGTGTATGGTAATTGCAACCTGAATTCAATAATAGGTTGCAGTTTCATTTTATCTGATATATTTGACAGCTCAAACCTCGTCTGGACGAGAACGTCGGGTCTGTATATGGTAATCTTGCAACCCGAGTTCAGTAATAGGTTGCAGTTTCATCCAATATGATACATTTGACACCTCAAACCTCGCCTGGACGAGAGCATAGGGTCTGTATATGGTAATCTTGCAACCTGAGTTCAGTAATAGGTTGCAGTTTCATCCAATCTGATATATTTGACACCTCAAACCTCGCCTGGAAGAGAACATCGGGTTTGTGTATGGTAATTGCAACCTGAGTTCAGTAATAGGTTGCAGTTTCATCCAATCTGATATATATGAGACAGCTCAAACCTCGTCTGGACGAGAACATCGGGTCTGTATATGGTAATTGCAACCTGAATTCAATAATAGGTTGCAGTTTCATTTTATCTGATATATTTGACAGCTCAAACCTCGTCTGGACGAGAACATCGGGTCTGTATATGGTAATCTTGCAACCCGAGTTCAGTAATAGGTTGCAGTTTCATCCAATATGATATATTTGACACGTCAAACCTCGCCTGGACTAGAACATCGGGTCTGTATATGGTAATCTTGCAACCTGAATTCAGTAATAGGTTGCAGTTTCATCCAATATGATATATTTGACACCTCAACCTCGCCTGGACTAGAACATCGGGTCTGTATATGGTAATCTTGCAACCTGAGTTCAGTAATAGGTTGCAGTTTCATCCAATATGATATATTTGACAGCTCAAACCTCGTCTGGACGAGAACATCTGGTCTGTATATCGTCATCTGCAACCTGAGTTCAGTAATAAGTTTCAGTTTCATCCAATCTGACATATTTGACACCTCAAACCTCGCCTGGACGAGAACATCGGATCTGTGTATGGTAATTGCAACCTGAATTCAATAATAGGTTGCAGTTTCAT
This sequence comes from Papaver somniferum, assembly GCF_003573695.1. Classification (NCBI taxonomy): domain Eukaryota; kingdom Viridiplantae; phylum Streptophyta; class Magnoliopsida; order Ranunculales; family Papaveraceae; genus Papaver; species Papaver somniferum. The sequence goes on from NW_020649304.1 coordinate 143,706, forward strand.
TTTATCTGATATATTTGACAGCTCAAACCTCGTCTGGACGAGAATATCGGATCTGTATATGGTAATTGCAATCTGAATTCAATAATAGGTTGCAGTTTCATCTTATCTGATATATTTGACAGCTCAAACCTCGTCTGGACGAGAACATCGGGTCTGTATATGGTAATCTTGCAACCCGAGTTCAGTAATAGGTTGCAGTTTCATCCAATATGATACATTTGACACCTCAAACCTCGCTTGGACGAGAGCATAGGGTCTGTATATGGTAATCTTGCAACCTGAGTTCAGTAATAGGTTGCAGTTTCATCCAATCTGATATATTTGACACCTCAAACCTCGCCTGGAAGAGAACATCGGGTTTGTGTATGGTAATTGCAACCTGAGTTCAGTAATAGGTTGCAGTTTCATCCAATCTGATATATATGAGACAGCTCAAACCTCGTCTGGACGAGAACATCGGGTCTGTGTATGGTAATTGCAACCTGAATTCAATAATAGGTTGCAGTTTCATTTTATCTGATATATTTGACAGCTCAAACCTCGTCTGGACGAGAACATCGGGTCTGTATATGGTAATCTTGCAACCCGAGTTCAGTAATAGGTTGCAGTTTCATCCAATATGATATATTTAACACCTCAAACCTCGCCTGGACGAGAACATCGGGTCTGTGTATGGTAATTGCAATCTGAATTCAGTAATAGGTTGCAGTTTCATCTTATCTGATATATTTGATAGCTCAAACCTCGTCTGGACGAGAACATCGGGTCTGTATATGGTAATTTTGCAACCTGAGTTCAGTAATAGGTTGTAGTTTCATCTAATCTGATATATTTCACACCTCAAACCTCGTCTGGACGAGAAAATCTGGTCTGTATATCGTCATCTGCAACCTGAATTCAATAATAGGTTGCAGTTTCATCTTATCTGATATATTTGACAGCTCAAACCTCGTCTGGACGAGAACATCGGGTCTGTATATGGTAATTTTGCAACCTGAGTTCAGTAATAGGTTGCAGTTTCATCCAATCTGATATATTTGACACCTCAAACCTCGCCTGGACGAGAATATCAGGTCTGTATATGGTACTCTTGCAACCTGAGTTCAGTAATAGGTTGAAGTTTCATCCAATATGATATATTTGACAGCTCAAACCTCGTCTGGACGAGAACATCTGGTCTGTATATCAACATCTTGCAACCTGAGTTCAGTAATAAGTTGCAGTTTCATCCAATCTAATATATTTGACACCTCAAACCTCGCCAGGATGAGAATATCGGGTCTGTATATGGTAATTTCAACCTGAGTTCAGTAATAGGTTGCAGTTTCATCCAATCTGATATAGTTAACACTTCAAACCTCGCATGGACGAGAACATTGGATCTGTATATGGTAATTTTGCAACCTGAGTTCAGTAATAGTTTGTATTTTTATCCAATCTGATATATTTGACACCTTAAACCTTGCCTGGACGAGAACATCGGGTCTATATATGGTAATCTTGCAACCCGAGTTCAGTAATAGGTTGCAGTTTCATCCAATCTGATATATTTGACAGATCAAACCTCGTTTGGACGAGAACATCTGGTCTGTATATCAACATCTAGCAACCTGAGTTCAGTAATAAGTTGCAGTTTCATCCAATCTGACATATTTGACACCTCAAACCTCGCCTGGACGAGAACATCGGGTCTGTGTATGGTAATTACAACCTGAATTCAATAATAGGTTGCAGTTTCATTTTATCTGATATATTTGACAGCTCAAACCTCGTCTGGACGAGAACATCAGGTCTGTATATGGTAATCTTGCAACCCGAGTTCAGTAATAGGTTGCAGTTTCATCCAATATGATATATTTAACACCTCAAACCTCGCCTGGACGAGAACATCGGGTCTGTGTATGGTAATTGCAATCTGAATTCAGTAATAGGTTGCAGTTTCATCTTATCTGATATATTTGACAGCTCAAACCTCGTCTGGACGAGAACATCGGGTCTGTATATGGTAATTTTGCAACCTGAGTTCAGTAATAGGTTGTAGTTTCATCCAATCTGATATATTTGAAACCTCAAACCTCGTCTGGACGAGAAAATCTGGTCTGTATATCGTCATCTGCAACCTGAATTCAATAATAGGTTGCAGTTTCATCTTATCTGATATATTTGACAGCTCAAACCTCGTCTGGACGAGAACATCGGGTCTGTATATGGTAATTTTGCAACCTGAGTTCAGTAATAGGTTGCAGTTTCATCCAATCTGATATATTTGACACCTCAAACCTCGCCTGGACGAGAGCATAGGGTCTGTATATGGTAATCTTGCAACCTGAGTTCAGTAATAGGTTGCAGTTTCATCCAATCTGATATATTTGACACCTCAAACCTCGCCTGGACGAGAACATCGGGTCTGTGTATGGTAATTGCAAACCGAATTCAATAATAGGTTGCAGTTTCATCTTATCTGATATATTTGACAGCTCAAACCTCGTCTGGACGAGCACATCGGGTCTGTATATGGTAATTTTGCAACCTGAGTTCAGTAATAGGTTGTAGTTTCATCCAATCTCACATATTTGACACCTCAAACCTCGCATGGACGAGAACATCGGGTCTGTGTATGGTAATTGCAATCTGAATTCAATAATAGGTTGCAGTTTCATCTTATCTGATATATTTGACAGCTCAAACCTCGTCTGGACGAGAACATCGGGTCTGTATATGGTAATCTTGCAACCCGAGTTCAATAATAGGTTGCAGTTTCATCTTGTCTGATATATTTGACACCTCAAACCTCGCCTGGACGAGAGCATAGGGTCTGTATATGGTAATCTTGCAACCTGAGTTCAGTAATAGGTTGCAGTTTCATCCAATCTGATATATTTGACACCTCAAACCTCGCCTGGAAGAGAACATCGGGTTTGTGTATGGTAATTGCAACCTGAGTTCAGTAATAGGTTGCAGTTTCATCCAATCTGATATATATGAGACAGCTCAAACCTCGTCTGGACGAGAACATCGGGTCTGTATATGGTAATTGCAACCTGAATTCAATAATAGGTTGCAGTTTCATTTTATCTGATATATTTGACAGCTCAAACCTCGTCTGGACGAGAACATCGGGTCTGTATATGGTAATCTTGCAACCCGAGTTCAGTAATAAGTTGCAGTTTAATCCAATCTGACATATTTGACACCTCAAACCTCGCCTGGACGAGAACATCGGGTCTGTATATGGTAATCTTGCAACCAGAGTTCAGTAATAGGTTGCAGTTTCATCCAATATGATATATTTGACAGCTCAAACCTCGTCTGGACGAGAACATATGGTCTGTATATCGTCATCTGCAACCTGAGTTCAGTAATAAGTTGCAGTTTCATCCAATCTGACATATTTGACACCTCAAACCTCGCATGGACGAGAACATCGGGTCTGTGTATGGTAATTGCAATCTGAATTTAATAATAGGTTGCAGTTTCATCTTATCTGATATATTTGACAGCTCAAACCTCGTCTGGACGAGAACATCGGGTCTGTATATGGTAATCTTGCAACCCGAGTTCAGTAATAGGTTGCAGTTTCATCCAATATGATACATTTGACACCTCAAACCTCGCTTGGACGAGAGCATAGGGTCTGTATATGGTAATATTGCAACCTGAGTTCAGTAATAGGTTGCAGTTTCATCCAATCTGATATATTTGACACCTCAAACCTCTCATGGAAGAGAACATCGGGTATGTATATGGTGATTGCAACCTGAGTTCAGTAATAGGTTGCTGTTTCATCCAATCTGATATATTTGACAGCTCAAACCTCGTCTGGACGAGAACATCTGGTTTGTATATGGTAATTGCAACCTGAGTTCAGTATTAGGTTGCAGTTTCATCCAATCTGACATATTTGACACCTCAAACCTCGCCTAGACGAGAACATCGGGTCTGTGTATGGTAATTGCAATCTGAATTCAATAATAGTTGCAGTTTCATCTTATCTGATATATTTGACAGCTCAAACCTCGTCTGGACGAGAACATCGGGTCTGTATATGGTAATTTTACAACCTGAGTTCAGTAATAGGTTGTAGTTTCATCCAATCTGATATATTTGACACCTCAAACCTCGCCTGGACGAGAACATCTGGTCTGTATATCATCATCTGCAACCTGAGTTCAGTAATAAGTTGCAGTTTCATCCAATCTGACATATTTGACACCTCAAACCTCGCCTGGACGAGAACATCGGGTCTGTGTATGGTAATTGCAATCTGAATTCAATAATAGGTTGCAGTTTCATCTTATCTGATATATTTGACAGCTCAAACCTCGTCTGGACGAGAACATCGGGTCTGTATATGGTAATCTTGCAACCTGAGTTCAGTAATAGGTTGCAATTTCATCTAATCTGATATATTTGACACCTCAAACCACGCTTGGACGAAAACATCTGGTCTGTATATCAACATCTTGCAACCTGAGTTCAGTAATAAGTTGCAGTTTCATCCAATCTGATATATTTGACAGCTCAAACCTCGTCTGGACGAGAACATCTGGTCTGTATATCGTCATCTGCAACTTGAGTTCAGTAATAAGTTGTAGTTTAATCCAATCTGATATATTTGACACCTCAAACCTCGCCTGGACGAGAATATCAGGTCTGTATATGGTAATCTTGCAACCTGAGTTCAGTAATAGGTTCAAGTTTCATCCAATATGATATATTTGACAGCTCAAACCTCGTCTGGACGAGAACATCTGGTCTGTATATCAATATCTTGCAACCCGAGTTCAGTAATAAGTTGCAGTTTCATCCAATCTAATATATTTGTCACCTCAAACCTCGCCAGGACGAGAATATCGGGTCTGTATATGGTAATTTCAACCTGAGTTCAGTAATAGGTTGCAGTTTCATCCAATCTGATATAGTTAACACTTCAAACCTCGCATGGACGAGTACATTGGATCTGTATATGGTAATTTTGCAACCTGAGTTCAGTAATAGTTTGTAGTTTTATCCAATCTAATATATTTGACACCTCAAACCTTGCCTGGACGAGAACATCGGGTCTATATATGGTAATTTTGCAACCCGAGTTCAGTAATAGGTTGTAGTTTCATCCAATCTGATATATTTGACAGATCAAACCTCGTTTGGACGAGAACATCTGGTCTGTATATCAACATCTTGCAACCTGAGTTCAGTAATAAGTTGCAGTTTCATCCAATATGACATATTTGACACCTCAAACCTCGCCTGGACTAGAACATCGGGTCTGTGTATGGTAATTGCAACCTGAATTCAATAATAGGTTGCAGTTTCATTTTATCTGATATATTTGACAGCTCAAACCTCGTCTGGACGAGAACATCGGGTCTGTATATGGTAATCTTGCAACCCGAGTTCAGTAATAGTTGCAGTTTCATCCAATATGATATATTTAACACCTCAAACCTCGCCTGGACTAGAACATCGGGTCTGTATATGGTAATCTTGCAACCTGAGTTCAGTAATAGGTTGCAGTTTCATCCAATATGATATATTTGACAGCTCAAACCTCGTCTGGACGAGAACATCTGGTCTGTATATCGTCATCTGCAACCTGAGTTCAGTAATAAGTTGCAGTTTCATCCAATCTGACATATTTGACACCTCAAACCTCGCCTGGACGAGAACATCGGGTCTGTGTATGGTAATTGCAACCTGAATTCAATAATAGGTTGCAGTTTCGTTTTATCTGATATATTTGACAACTCAAACCTCGTCTGGACGAGAACATCGGGTCTGTATATGGTAATCTTGCAACCCGAGTTCAGTAATTGGTTGCAGTTTCATCCAATATGATATATTTGACACCTCAAACCTCGCCTGGACTAGAAAATCGGGTCTGTATATGGTAATCTTACAACCTGAGTTCAGTAATAGGTTGCAGTTTCATCCAATATGATATATTTGACAGCTCAAACCTCGTCTGGACGAGAACATCTGGTCTGTATATCGTCATCTGCAACCTGAGTTCAGTAATAAGTTGCAGTTTCATCCAATCTGACATATTTGACACCTCAAACCTCGCCTGGACGAGAACATCGGGTTTGTGTATGGTAATTGCAATCTGAATTCAATAATAGGTTGCAGTTTCATTTTATCTGATATATTTGACAGCTCAAACCTCGTTTGGACGAGAACATCGGGTCTGTATATGGTAATCTTACAACCCGAGTTCAGTAATAGGTTGCAGTTTCATCCAATATGATATATTTGACACCTCAAACCTCGCCTGGACTAGAACATCGGGTCTGTATATGGTAATCTTGCAACCTGAGTTCAGTAATAGGTTGCAGTTTCATCCAATATGATATATTTGACAGCTCAAACCTCGTCTGGACGAGAACATCTGGTCTGTATATCGTCATCTGCAACCTGAGTTCAGTAATAAGTTGCAGTTTCATCTAATCTGACATATTTGACACCTCAAACCTCGCCTGGACGAGAACATCGGGTTTGTGTATGGTAATTGCAACCTGAATTCAATAATAGGTTGCAGTTTCATTTTATCTGATATATTTGACAGCTCAAACCTCGTCTGGACGAGAACATCGGGTCTGTATATGGTAATCTTGCAACCCGAGTTCAGTAATAGGTTGCAGTTTCATCCAATATGATATATTTGACACCTCAAACCTCGCCTGGACTAGAACATCGGGTCTGTATATGGTAATCTTGCAACCTGAGTTCAGTAATAGGTTGCAGTTTCATCCAATATGATATATTTGACAGCTCAAACCTCGTCTGGACGAGAACATCTTGTCTGTATATCGTCATCTGCAACCTGAGTTCAGTAATAAGTTACAGTTTCATCCAATCTGACATATTTGACACCTCAAACCTCGCCTGGACGAGAACATCGGGTCTGTGTATGGTAATTGCAATCTTAATTCAATAATAGGTTGCAGTTTCATCTTATCTGATATATTTGACAATTCAAACCTCGTCTGGACGAGAACATCGGGTCTGTATATGGTAATCTTGCAACCCGAGTTCAGTAATAGGTTGCAGTTTCATCCAATATGATACATTTGACACCTCAAACCTCGCCTGGACGAGAGCATAGGGTCTGTATATGGTAATCTTGCAACCTGAGTTCAGTAATAGGTTGCAGTTTCATCCAATATGATATATTTGACAGCTCAAACCTCGTCTGGACGAGAACATCTGGTCTGTATATCGTCATCTGCAACCTGAGTTCAGTAATAAGTTTCAGTTTCATCCAATCTGACATATTTGACACCTCAAACCTCGCCTGGACGAGAACATCGGATCTGTGTATGGTAATTGCAACCTGAATTCAATAATAGGTTGCAGTTTCATTTTATCTGATATATTTGACAGCTCAAACCTCGTCTGGACGAGAATATCGGATCTGTATATGGTAATTGCAATCTGAATTCAATAATAGGTTGCAGTTTCATCTTATCTGATATATTTGACAGCTCAAACCTCGTCTGGACGAGAACATCGGGTCTGTATATGGTAATCTTGCAACCCGAGTTCAGTAATAGGTTGCAGTTTCATCCAATATGATACATTTGACACCTCAAACCTCGCTTGGACGAGAGCATAGGGTCTGTATATGGTAATCTTGCAACCTGAGTTCAGTAATAGGTTGCAGTTTCATCCAATCTGATATATTTGACACCTCAAACCTCGCCTGGAAGAGAACATCGGGTTTGTGTATGGTAATTGCAACCTGAGTTCAGTAATAGGTTGCAGTTTCATCCAATCTGATATATATGAGACAGCTCAAACCTCGTCTGGACGAGAACATCGGGTCTGTGTATGGTAATTGCAACCTGAATTCAATAATAGGTTGCAGTTTCATTTTATCTGATATATTTGACAGCTCAAACCTCGTCTGGACGAGAACATCGGGTCTGTATATGGTAATCTTGCAACCCGAGTTCAGTAATAGGTTGCAGTTTCATCCAATATGATACATTTGACACCTCAAACCTCGCCTGGACGAGAGCATAGGGTCTGTATATGGTAATCTTGCAACCTGAGTTCAGTAATAGGTTGCAGTTTCATCCAATCTGATATATTTGACACCTCAAACCTCTCCTGGAAGAGAACATCGGGTCTGTATATGGTAATTGCAACCTGAGTTCAGTAATAGGTTGCAGTTTCATCCAATCTGATATATTTGACAGCTCAAACCTCGTCTGGACGAGAACATCTGGTCTGTATATCGTCATCTGCAACCTGAGTTCAGTAATAAGCTGCAGTTTCATCCAATCTGACATATTTGACACCTCAAACCTCGCCTGGACGAGAACATCGGGTCTGTGTATGGTAATTGCAATCTGAATTCAATAATAGGTTGCAGTTTCATCTTATCTGATATATTTGACAGCTCAAACCTCCTCTGGACGAGAACATCGGGTCTGTATATGGTAATTTTGCAACCTGAGTTCAGTAATAGGTTGTAGTTTCATCCAATCTGATATATTTGACACCTCAAACCTCGTCTGGACGAGAACATCTGGTCTATATATGGTAATTGCAACCTGAGTTCAGTAATAGGTTATAGTTTCATTTAATCTGATATATTTGACACCTCAAACCTCGCCTGAACGAGAACATCTGGTATGTATATCCTCATCATGCAACCCGAGTTCAGTAATAGGTTGTAGTTTCATCCAATCTGATATATTTGACACCTCAAACCTCGCTGGGACGAGAAAATCGGGTCTGTATATGATAATTGCAACTTGAGTTCAGTAATAGGTTGCAGTTTCATCCAATCTGATATATTTAACACCTCAAACCTCGCATGGACGAGAACATCGAGTCTGTATATGGTAATTTTGAAACCTGAGTTCAGTAATAGGTTGTAGTTTCATCCAATCTGATATATTTGAAACCTCAAACCTCGCGTAGACGAGAACATCCGGTCTGTATATGGTAATTTTGCAACCTGAGTTCAGTAATAGGTTGCAGTTTCATCCAATCTGATATATTTAACACATCAAACCTCGCCTGGACGAGAACATCGGGTCTGTATATTGTAATTTTGCAACCTGAGTTCAGTAATAGGTTGTAGTTTCATCCAATCTGATATATTTGACACCTCAAACCTCTCCTGGACGAGAACATCGGGTCTGTATATGGTAATCTTGTAACCCGAGTTCAGTAATAGGTTGCAGTTTCATCCAATCTGATATATTTGACACCTCAAACCTCGCCTGGACGAGAACATCGGGTCTGTATATGGTAATATTGCAACCTGAGTTCAGTAATAGGTTGCAGTTTCATCCAATCTTATATATATTAGACACCTCAAACCTCGCTTGAACGAGAGAATAGGGTCTGTATATGGTAATCTTGCAACCTGATTTCAGTAATAGGTTGCAGTTTCATCCAATCTGATATATTTGACAGCTCAAACCTCGTCTGGACGAGAACATCTGGTCTGTATATCAACATCTTGCAACCTGAGTTCAGTAATAAGTTGCAGTTTCATCCAATCTGATATATTTGACACCTCAAACCTCGCCTAGACGAGAACATCAGGTCTGTGTATGGTAATTGCAACCTGAATTCAATAATAGGTTGCAGTTTCATCTTATCTGATATATTTGACAGCTCAAACCTCGTCTGGACGAGAACATCGGATCTGTATATGGTAATCTTGTAACCCGAGTTCAGTAATAGGTTGCAGTTTCATCCAATATGATACATTTGACACCTCAAACCTCGCCTGGACGAGAGCATAGGATCTGTATATGGTAATCTTGCAACCTGAGTTCAGTAATAGGTTGCAGTTTCATCCAATCTGATATATTTGACACCTCAAACCTCGCCTAGAAGAGAACATCGGGTCTGTATATGGTAATTGCAACATGAGTTCAGTAATAGGTTGTAGTTTCATCCAATCTGATATATTTGACAGCTCAAACCTCGTCTGGACGAGTACCTCTGGTCTGTATATCGTCAACTGCAACTTTAGTTCAGTAATAAGTTGTAGTTTCATCCAATCTGATATATTTGACACCTCAAACCTCGCCTGGACGAGAACATCAGGTCTGTATATGGTAATCTTGCAACCTGAGTTCAGTAATAGGTTGCAGTTTCATCCAATATGATATATTTGACAGCTCAAACCTCGTCTGGACGAGAACATCTGGTCTGTATATCAACATCTTGCAACCTGAGTT
>NW_020649304.1:153979-176810 GCF_003573695.1 Papaver somniferum
CGCCTGGACGAGAACATCGGGTCTGTATATGGTAATCTTGCAACCCGAGCTCAGTAATAGGTTGCAGTTTCATCCAATCTGATATATTTGACACCTCAAACCTCGCCTGGACGAGAACATCGGGTCTATATATGGTAATCTTGTAACCCGAGTTCAGTAATAGGTTGCAGTTTCATCCAATCTGATATATTTGACAGCTCAAACCTCGTCTGGACGAGAACATCTGGTATGTATATCAATATCTTGCAACCTGAGTTCAGTAATAAGTTGCAGTTTCATCCAATCTGACATATTTGACACCTCAAACCTCGCCTGGACGAGAACATCGGGTCTGTGTATGGTAATTGCAACCTGAATTCAATAATAGGTTGCAGTTTGATTTTATCTGATATATTTGACAGCTCAAACCTCGTCTGGACGAGAACATCGGGTCTGTATATGGTAATCTTGCAACCCGAGTTCAGTAATAGGTTGCAGTTTCATCCAATATGATATATTTGACACCTCAAACCTCGCCTGGACTAGAAAATCGGGTCTGTATATGGTAATCTTGCAACCTGAGTTCAGTAATAGGTTGCAGTTTCATCCAATATGATATATTTGACAGCTCAAACCTCGTCTGGACGAGAACATCTGGTCTGTATATCGTCATCTGCAACCTGAGTTCAGTAATAAGTTGCAGTTTCATCCAATCTGACATATTTGACACCTCAAACCTCGCCTGGACGAGAACATCGGGTCTGTGTATGGTAATTGCAATCTGAATTCAATAATAGGTTGCAGTTTCATCTTATCTGATATATTTGACAGCTCAAACCTCGTCTGGACGAGAACATCGGGTCTGTATATGGTAATCTTGCAACCCGAGTTCAGTAATAGGTTGCAGTTTCATCCAATATGATATATTTGACAGCTCAAACCTCGTCTGGACGGGAACATCTGGTCTGTATATCGTCATCTGCAACCTGAGTTCAGTAATAAGTTGCAGTTTCATCCAATCTGACATATTTGACACCTCAAACCTCGCCTGGACGAGAACATCGGGTCTGTGTATGGTAATTGCAATCTGAATTCAATAATAGGTTGCAGTTTCATCTTATCTGATATATTTGACAGCTCAAACCTCGTCTGGACGAGAACATCGGGTCTGTATATGGTAATCTTGCAACCCGAGTTCAGTAATAGGTTGCAGTTTCATCCAATATGATACATTTGACACCTCAAACCTCGCCTGGACGAGAGCATAGGGTCTGTATATGGTAATCTTGCAACCTGAGTTCAGTAATAGTTTGCAGTTTCATCCAATCTGATATATTTGACACCTCAAACCTCGCCTGGAAGAGAACATCGGGTTTGTGTATGGTAATTGCAACTTGAGTTCAGTAATAGGTTGCAGTTTCATCCAATCTGATATATATGAGACAGCTCAAACCTCGTCTGGACGAGAACATCGGGTATGTATATGGTAATTGAAACCTGAATTCAATAATAGGTTGCAGTTTCATTTTATCTGATATATTTGACAGCTCAAACCTCGTCTGGACGAGAACATCGGGTCTGTATATGGTAATCTTGCAACCCGAGTTCAGTAATAGGTTGCAGTTTCATCCAATATGATACATTTGACACCTCAAACCTCGCCTGGACGAGAGCATAGGGTCTGTATATGGTAATCTTGCAACCCGAGTTCAGTAATAGGTTGCAGTTTCATCCAATCTGATATATTTGACACCTCAAACCTCGCCTGGAAGAGAACATCGGGTCTGTATATGGTAATTGCAACCTGAGTTCAGTAATAGGTTACAGTTTCATCCAATCTGATATATTTGACAGCTCAAACCTCGTATGGACGAGAACATCTGGTCTGTATATCGTCATCTGCAACCTGAGTTGAGTAATAAGTTGCAGTTTCATCCAATCTGACATATTTGACACCTCAAACCTCGCCTGGACGAGAACATCGGGTCTGTGTATGGTAATTGCAATCTGAATTCAATAATAGGTTGCAGTTTCATCTTATCTGATATATTTGACAGCTCAAACCTCGTCTGGACGAGAACATCGGGTCTGTATATGGTAATTTTGCAACCTGAGTTCAGTAATAGGTTGTAGTTTCATCCAATCTGATATATTTTACACCTCAAACCTCGTCTGGACGAGAACATCTGGTCTGTATGTCGTCATCTGCAACCTGAGTTCAGTAATAGGTTGCAGTTTCATCCAATCTGATATATTTGACACCTCAAACCTCGCCTGGACGAGAACATCGGGTCTGTGTATGGTAATTGCAATCTGAATTCAGTAATAGGTTGTAGTTTCATCCAATATGATATATTTGACAGCTCAAACCTCGTTCAGGACGAGAACATCTTGTCTGTATATCGTCATCTGCAACCTGAGTTCAGTAATAAGTTGCAGTTTCATCCAATCTGACATATTTGTCACCTCAAACCTCGCCTGGACGAGAACATCGGGTCTGTGTATGGTAATTGCAATCTGAATTCAATAATAGGTTGCAGTTTCATCTTATCTGATATATTTGACAGCTCAAACCTCGTCTGGACGATAACATCGGGTCTGTATATGGTAATTTGCAACCTGAATTCAATAATAGGTTGCAGTTTCATTTTATCTGATATATTTGACAGCTCAAACCTCGTCTGGACGAGAACATCGGGTCTGTATATGGTAATCTTGCAACCCGAGTTCAGTAATAGGTTGCAGTTTCATCCAATATGATATATTTGACACCTCAAACCTCGCCTGGACTAGAACATCGGGTCTGTATATGGTAATCTTTCAACCTGAGTTCAGTAATAGGTTGCAGTTTCATCCAATATGATATATTTGACAGCTCAAACCTCGTCTGGACGAGAACATCTGGTCTGTATATCGTCATCTGCAACCTGAGTTCAGTAATAAGTTGCAGTTTCATCCAATCTGACATATTTGACACCTCAAACCTCGCCTGGACGAGAACATCGGGTCTGTGTATGGTAATTGCAATCTGAATTCAATAATAGGTTGCAGTTTCATCTTATCTGATATATTTGACAGCTCAAACCTCGTCTGGACGAGAACATCGGGTCTGTATATGGTAATCTTGCAACCTGAGTTCAGTAATAGGTTGCAGTTTCATCTAATCTGATATATTTGACACCTCAAACCTCGCTTGGACGAAAACATCTGGTCTGTATATCAACATCTTGCAACCTGAGTTCAGTAATAAGTTGCAGTTTCATCCAATCTGATATATTTGACAGCTCAAACCTCGTCTGGACGAGAACATCTGGTCTGTATATCGTCATCTGCAACTTGAGTTCAGTAATAAGTTGTAGTTTCATCCAATCTGATATATTTGACACCTCAAACCTCGCCTGGACGAGAACATCGGGTCTGTGTATGGTAATTGCAATCTGAATTCAATAATAGGTTGCAGTTTCATCTTATCTGATATATTTGACAGCTCAAACCTCGTCTGGACGAGAACATCGGGTCTGTATATGGTAATCTTGCAACCCGAGTTCAGTAATAGGTTGCAGTTTCATCCAATATGATATATTTGACAGCTCAAACCTCGTCTGGACGAGAACATCTGGTCTGTATATCGTCATCTGCAACCTGAGTTCAGTAATAAGTTGCAGTTTCATCCAATCTGACATATTTGACACCTCAAACCTCGCCTGGACGAGAACATCGGGTCTGTGTATGGTAATTGCAACCTGAATTCAATAATAGGTTGCAGTTTCATTTTATCTGATATATTTGACAGCTCAAACCTCGTCTGGACGAGAACATCGGGTCTGTATATGGTAATCTTGCAACCCGAGTTCAGTAATAGGTTGCAGTTTCATCCAATATGATACATTTGACACCTCAAACCTCGCCTGGACGAGAGCATAGGGTCTGTATATGGTAATCTTGCAACCCGAGTTCAGTAATAGGTTGCAGTTTCATCCAATCTGATATATTTGACACCTCAAACCTCGCCTGGAAGAGAACATCGGGTCTGTATATGGTAATTGCAACCTGAGTTCAGTAATAGGTTACAGTTTCATCCAATCTGATATATTTGACAGCTCAAACCTCGTATGGACGAGAACATCTGGTCTGTATATCGTCATCTGCAACCTGAGTTGAGTAATAAGTTGCAGTTTCATCCAATCTGACATATTTGACACCTCAAACCTCGCCTGGACGAGAACATCGGGTCTGTGTATGGTAATTGCAATCTGAATTCAATAATAGGTTGCAGTTTCATCTTATCTGATATATTTGACAGCTCAAACCTCGTCTGGACGAGAACATCGGGTCTGTATATGGTAATTTTGCAACCTGAGTTCAGTAATAGGTTGTAGTTTCATCCAATCTGATATATTTTACACCTCAAACCTCGTCTGGACGAGAACATCTGGTCTGTATGTCGTCATCTGCAACCTGAGTTCAGTAATAGGTTGCAGTTTCATCCAATCTGATATATTTGACACCTCAAACCTCGCCTGGACGAGAACATCGGGTCTGTGTATGGTAATTGCAATCTGAATTCAGTAATAGGTTGTAGTTTCATCCAATATGATATATTTGACAGCTCAAACCTCGTTCAGGACGAGAACATCTTGTCTGTATATCGTCATCTGCAACCTGAGTTCAGTAATAAGTTGCAGTTTCATCCAATCTGACATATTTGTCACCTCAAACCTCGCCTGGACGAGAACATCGGGTCTGTGTATGGTAATTGCAATCTGAATTCAATAATAGGTTGCAGTTTCATCTTATCTGATATATTTGACAGCTCAAACCTCGTCTGGACGATAACATCGGGTCTGTATATGGTAATTTGCAACCTGAATTCAATAATAGGTTGCAGTTTCATTTTATCTGATATATTTGACAGCTCAAACCTCGTCTGGACGAGAACATCGGGTCTGTATATGGTAATCTTGCAACCCGAGTTCAGTAATAGGTTGCAGTTTCATCCAATATGATATATTTGACACCTCAAACCTCGCCTGGACTAGAAAATCGGGTCTGTATATGGTAATCTTGCAATCTGAGTTCAGTAATAGGTTGCAGTTTCATCCAATATGATATATTTGACAGCTCAAACCTCGTCTGGACGAAAACATCTGGTCTGTATATCGTCATCTGCAACCTGAGTTCAGTAATAAGTTGCAGTTTCGTCCAATCTGACATATTTGACACCTCAAACCTCGCCTGGACGAGAACATCGGGTCTGTGTATGGTAATTGCAATCTGAATTAAATAATAGGTTGCAGTTTCATCTTATCTGATATATTTGACAGCTCAAACCTCGTCTGGACGAGAACATCGAGTCTGTATATGGTAATCTTGCAACCCGAGTTCAGTAATAGGTTGCAGTTTCATCCAATATGATACATTTGACACCTCAAACCTCGCCTGGACGAGAGAATAGGGTCTGTATATGGTAATCTTGCAACCTGAGTTCAGTAATAGGTTGCAGTTTCATCCAATCTGATATATTTGACACCTCAAACCTCGCCTGGAAGAGAACATCGGGTCTGTATATGGTAATTGCAACCTGAGTTCAGTAATAGTTTGTAGTTTTATCCAATGTGATATATTTGACACCTCAAACCTCGCCTGGACGATAACATCGGGTCTATATATGGTAATCTTGCAACCCGAGTTCAGTAATAGGTTGCAGTTTCATCCAATCTGTTATATTTGACAGCTCAAACCTCGTCTGGACGAGAACATCTGGTATGTATATCAACATCTTGCAACCTGAGTTCAGTAATAAGTTGCAGTTTCATCCAATCTGACATATTTGACACCTCAAACCTCGCCTGGACGAGAACAACGGGTCTGTGTATGGTAATTGCAACCTGAATTCAATAATAGGTTGCAGTTTCATTTTATCTGATATATTTGACAGCTCAAACCTCGTCTGGACGAGAACATCGGGTCTGTATATGGTAATCTTGCAACCCGAGTTCAGTAATAGGTTGCAGTTTCATCCAATATGATATATTTGACAGCTCAAACCTCGTCTGGACGAGAACATCTGGTCTGTATATCGTCATCTGCAACCTGAGTTCAGTAATAAGTTGCAGTTTCATCCAATCTGACATATTTGACACCTCAAACCTCGCCTGGACGAGAACATCGGGTCTGTGTATGGTAATTGCAACCTGAATTCAATAATAGGTTGCAGTTTAATTTTATCTGATATATTTGACAGCTCAAACCTCGTCTGGACGAGAACATCGGGTCTGTATATGGTAATCTTGCAACCCGAGTTCAGTAATAGGTTGCAGTTTCATCCAATATGATATATTTGACACCTCAAACCTCGCCTGGACTAGAACATCGGGTCTGTATATAGTAATCTTGCAACCTGAGTTCAGTAATAGGTTGCAGTTTCATCCAATATGATATATTTGACAGCTCAAACCTCGTCTGGACGAGAACATCTGGTCTGTATATCGTCATCTGCAACCTGAGTTCAGTAATAAGTTGTAGTTTCATCCAATCTGACATATTTGACACCTCAAACCTCGCCTGGACGAGAACATCGGGTCTGTGTATGGTAATTGCAATCTTAATTCAATAATAGGTTGCAGTTTCATCTTATCTGATATATTTGACAGCTCAAACCTCGTCTGGACGAGAACATCGGGTCTGTATATGGTAATCTTGCAACCCGAGTTCAGTAATAGGTTGTAGTTTCATCCAATATGATACATTTGACACCTCAAACCTCGCCTGGACGAGAGCATAGGGTCTGTATATGGTAATCTTGCAACCTGAGTTCAGTAATAGGTTGCAGTTTCATCCAATCTGATATATTTGACACCTCAAACCTCGCCTGGAAGAGAACATCGGGTTTGTGTATGGTAATTGCAACCTGAGTTCAGTAATAGGTTGCAGTTTCATCCAATCTGATATATATGAGACAGCTCAAACCTCGTCTGGACGAGAACATCGGGTCTGTATATGGTAATTGCAACCTGAATTCAATAATAGGTTGCAGTTTCATTTTATCTGATATATTTGACAGCTCAAACCTCGTCTGGACGAGAACATCGGGTCTGTATATGGTAATCTTGCAACCCGAGTTCAGTAATAGGTTGCAGTTTCATCCAATATGATATATTTGACACGTCAAACCTCGCCTGGACTAGAACATCGGGTCTGTATATGGTAATCTTGCAACCTGAATTCAGTAATAGGTTGCAGTTTCATCCAATATGATATATTTGACACCTCAACCTCGCCTGGACTAGAACATCGGGTCTGTATATGGTAATCTTGCAACCTGAGTTCAGTAATAGGTTGCAGTTTCATCCAATATGATATATTTGACAGCTCAAACCTCGTCTGGACGAGAACATCTGGTCTGTATATCGTCATCTGCAACCTGAGTTCAGTAATAAGTTTCAGTTTCATCCAATCTGACATATTTGACACCTCAAACCTCGCCTGGACGAGAACATCGGATCTGTGTATGGTAATTGCAACCTGAATTCAATAATAGGTTGCAGTTTCATTTTATCTGATATATTTGACAGCTCAAACCTCGTCTGGACGAGAATATCGGATCTGTATATGGTAATTGCAATCTGAATTCAATAATAGGTTGCAGTTTCATCTTATCTGATATATTTGACAGCTCAAACCTCGTCTGGACGAGAACATCGGGTCTGTATATGGTAATCTTGCAACCCGAGTTCAGTAATAGGTTGCAGTTTCATCCAATATGATACATTTGACACCTCAAACCTCGCTTGGACGAGAGCATAGGGTCTGTATATGGTAATCTTGCAACCTGAGTTCAGTAATAGGTTGCAGTTTCATCCAATCTGATATATTTGACACCTCAAACCTCGCCTGGAAGAGAACATCGGGTCTGTATATGGTAATTGCAACCTGAGTTCAGTAATAGGTTGCAGTTTCATCCAATTTGATATATTTGACAGCTCAAACCTCGTCTGGACGAGAACATCTGGTCTGTATATCGTCATCTGCAACCTGAGTTCAGTAATAAGTTGCAGTTTCATCCAATCTGACATATTTGACACCTCAAACCTCGCCTGGACGAGAACATCGGGTCTGTGTATGGTAATTGCAATCTGAATTCAATAATAGGTTGCAGTTTCATCTTATCTGATATATTTGACAGCTCAAACCTCGTCTGGACGAGAACATCGAGTCTGTATATGGTAATCTTGCAACCCGAGTTCAGTAATAGGTTGTAGTTTCATCCAATATGATACATTTGACACCTCAAACCTCGCCTGGACGAGAGAATAGGGTCTGTATATGGTAATCTTGCAACCTGAGTTCAGTAATAGGTTGCAGTTTCATCCAATCTGATATATTTGACACCTCAAACCTCGCCTGGAAGAGAACATCGGGTCTGTATATGGTAATTGCAACCTGAGTTCAGTAATAGGTTGCAGTTTCATCCAATCTGATATATTTGACAGCTCAAACCTCGTCTGGACGAGAACATCTGGTCTGTATATCGTCATCTGCAACCTGAGTTCAGTAATAAGTTGCAGTTTCATCCAATCTGACATATTTGACACCTCAAACCTCGCCTGGACGAGAACATCGGGTCTGTGTATGGTAATTGCAACCTGAATTCAATAATAGGTTGCAGTTTCATTTTATCTGATATATTTGACAGCTCAAACCTCGTCTGGACGAGAACATCGGGTCTGTATATGGTAATCTTGCAACCCGAGTTCAGTAATAGGTTGCAGTTTCATCCAATATGATACATTTGACACCTCAAACCTCGCCTGGACGAGAGCATAGGGTCTGTATATGGTAATCTTGCAACCCGAGTTCAGTAATAGGTTGCAGTTTCATCCAATCTGATATATTTGACACCTCAAACCTCGCCTGGAAGAGAACATCGGGTCTGTATATGGTAATTGCAACCTGAGTTCAGTAATAGGTTACAGTTTCATCCAATCTGATATATTTGACAGCTCAAACCTCGTATGGACGAGAACATCTGGTCTGTATATCGTCATCTGCAACCTGAGTTGAGTAATAAGTTGCAGTTTCATCCAATCTGACATATTTGACACCTCAAACCTCGCCTGGACGAGAACATCGGGTCTGTGTATGGTAATTGCAATCTGAATTCAATAATAGGTTGCAGTTTCATCTTATCTGATATATTTGACAGCTCAAACCTCGTCTGGACGAGAACATCGGGTCTGTATATGGTAATTTTGCAACCTGAGTTCAGTAATAGGTTGTAGTTTCATCCAATCTGATATATTTTACACCTCAAACCTCGTCTGGACGAGAACATCTGGTCTGTATGTCGTCATCTGCAACCTGAGTTCAGTAATAGGTTGCAGTTTCATCCAATCTGATATATTTGACACCTCAAACCTCGCCTGGACGAGAACATCGGGTCTGTGTATGGTAATTGCAATCTGAATTCAGTAATAGGTTGTAGTTTCATCCAATATGATATATTTGACAGCTCAAACCTCGTTCAGGACGAGAACATCTTGTCTGTATATCGTCATCTGCAACCTGAGTTCAGTAATAAGTTGCAGTTTCATCCAATCTGACATATTTGTCACCTCAAACCTCGCCTGGACGAGAACATCGGGTCTGTGTATGGTAATTGCAATCTGAATTCAATAATAGGTTGCAGTTTCATCTTATCTGATATATTTGACAGCTCAAACCTCGTCTGGACGATAACATCGGGTCTGTATATGGTAATTTGCAACCTGAATTCAATAATAGGTTGCAGTTTCATTTTATCTGATATATTTGACAGCTCAAACCTCGTCTGGACGAGAACATCGGGTCTGTATATGGTAATCTTGCAACCCGAGTTCAGTAATAGGTTGCAGTTTCATCCAATATGATATATTTGACACCTCAAACCTCGCCTGGACTAGAAAATCGGGTCTGTATATGGTAATCTTGCAATCTGAGTTCAGTAATAGGTTGCAGTTTCATCCAATATGATATATTTGACAGCTCAAACCTCGTCTGGACGAAAACATCTGGTCTGTATATCGTCATCTGCAACCTGAGTTCAGTAATAAGTTGCAGTTTCGTCCAATCTGACATATTTGACACCTCAAACCTCGCCTGGACGAGAACATCGGGTCTGTGTATGGTAATTGCAATCTGAATTAAATAATAGGTTGCAGTTTCATCTTATCTGATATATTTGACAGCTCAAACCTCGTCTGGACGAGAACATCGAGTCTGTATATGGTAATCTTGCAACCCGAGTTCAGTAATAGGTTGCAGTTTCATCCAATATGATACATTTGACACCTCAAACCTCGCCTGGACGAGAGAATAGGGTCTGTATATGGTAATCTTGCAACCTGAGTTCAGTAATAGGTTGCAGTTTCATCCAATCTGATATATTTGACACCTCAAACCTCGCCTGGAAGAGAACATCGGGTCTGTATATGGTAATTGCAACCTGAGTTCAGTAATAGGTTGCAGTTTCATCCAATCTGATATACTTGACAGCTCAAACCTCGCCTGGACGAGAACATCAGGTCTGTATATGGTAATCTTGCAACCTGAGTTCAGTAATAGGTTGCAGTTTCATCCAATATGATATATTTGACAGCTCAAACCTCGTTTGGACGAGAACATTTGGTCTGTATATCAACATCTTGCAACCTGAGTTCAGTAATAGGGTGCAGTTTCATCCAATCTTATATATTTAACACCTCAAACCTCGCATGGACGAGAACATCGGGTCTGTATATGGTAATTTTGCAACCTGAGTTCAGTAATAGGTTGTAGTTTCATCCAATATGATATATTTGACACCTAAAACCTCGCCTGGACGAGAACATCGGGTCTTTATATGGTAATCTTGTAACCCGAGTTCAGTAATAGGTTGCAGTTTCATCCAATCTGATATATTTGAAACCTCAAACCTCGCGTAGACGAGAACATCAGGTCTGTATATGGTAATTTTTCAACCTGAGTTCAGTAATAGGTTGCAATTTCATCCAATCTGATATATTTATCACATCAAACCTTGCCTGGACGAGAACATCGGCTCTGTATATGGTAATTTTGCAACCTGAGTTCAGTAATAGGTTGTAGTTTCATCCAATCTGATATATTTGACACCTCAAACCTCTCCTGGACGAGAACATCGGGTCTGTATATGGTAATCTTGCAACCCGAGTTCAGTAATAGGTTGCAGTTTCATCCAATCTGATATATTTGTCACCTCAAACCTCGCCTGGACGAGCACATCGGGTCTGTATATGGTAATATTGCTACCTGAGTTCAGTAATTGGTTGCAGTTTCATTCAATCTGATATATTAGACACTTCAAACCTCGCCTGGACGAGAGCATAGGGTCTGTATATGGTAATCTTGCAACCTGAGTTCAGTAATAGGTTGCAGTTTCATCCAATCTGATATATTTGACACCTCAAACCTCGCCTGGAAAAGAACATTGGGTCTGTATATGGTAATTGCAACCTGAGTTCAGTAATAGGTTGCAGTTTCATCCAATCTGATATATTTGACAGCTCAAACCTCGTCTGGACGAGAACATCTGGTCTGTATATATCGTCATCTGCAACCTGAGTTCAGTAATAAGTTGCAGTTTCATCCAATCTGATATATTTGACACCTCAAACCTCGCCGGGACGAGAACACCGGGTCTGTATATGGTAATTGCAACCTGAGTTCAGTAATAGGTTGTAGTTTCATCCAATCTGATATATTTAACACCTCAAACCTCGCATGGACGAGAACATCGGGTCTGCATATGGTAATTTTGCAACCTGAGTTCAGTAATAGGTTGTAGTTTCATCCAATCTGATATATTTGACACCTCAAACCTCGCCTGGTTGAGAACATCGGGTCTGTATATGGTAATCTTGCAACCCGAGTTCAGTAATAGGTTGCAGTTTCATCCAATCTGATATTTGACACCTCAAACATCGCCTGGACGAGAACATTAGGTTTGTATATGATAATCTTGCAACCTGAGTTCAGTAATAGGTTGCAGTTTCATCCAATCTTATATATTTGACACCTCAAACCTCACCTGGACGAGAACATCGGGTCTGTATATGGTAATGTTTCAACGTAAGTCCAGTAATAGGTTGCAGTTTCATTCAATCTGATATATTTTACACCTCAAACCTCGCCTGGACTAGAACATCAGTCTGCATATGGTAATCTTGCAACCCGAGTTCAGTAATAGGTTGCAGTTTCATCCAATCTGATATATTTGACACCTCAAACCTCATGTGGACGAGAACATCAGGTTTGTATATGGTAATTTTGCAACCTGAGTTCAGTAATAGGTTGCAGTTTCATCCAATCTGATATATTTAACACCTCAAACCTCGCGTGGACGAGAACATCGGGTCTGTATATGGTAATTTTGCAACCTGAGTTTAGTAATAGGTTGTAGTTTCATCCAATCTGATATATTTGACACCTCAAACCTCTCCTGGACGAGAACATCGGGTCTGTATATGGTAATCTTGCAACCTGAGTTCAGTAATAGGTTGCAGTTTCATCCAATCTGATATATTTGTCACCTCAAACCTCGCCTGGACGAGCACATCGGGTCTGTATATGGTAATCTTGCAACCTGAGTTCAGTAATAGGTTGCAGTTTCATCCAATCTGATATATATTAGACACCTCAAACCTCGCCTGGACGAGAGCATAGGGTCTGTATATGGTAATCTTGCAACCTGAGTTCAGTAATAGGTTGCAGTTTCATCCAATCTGATATATTTGACACCTCAAACCTCGCCTGGAAGAGAACATCGGGTCTGTATATGGTAATTGCAACCTGAGTTCAGTAATAGGTTGCAGTTTCATCCAATATGATATATTTGACAGCTCAAACCTCGTCTGGACGAGAACATCTGGTCTTTATATCGTCATCTGCAACCTGAGTTCAGTAATAAGTTGCAGTTTCATCCAATCTGACATATTTGACACCTCAAACCTCGCCTGGACGAGAACATCGGGTCTGTGTATGGTAATTGCAATCTGAATTCAATAATAGGTTGCAGTTTCATCTTATCTGATATATTTGACAGCTCAAACCTCGTCTGGACGAGAACATCGAGTCTGTATATGGTAATCTTGCAACCCGAGTTCAGTAATAGGTTGCAGTTTCATCCAATATGATACATTTGACACCTCAAACCTCGCCTGGACGAGAGAATAGGGTCTGTATATGGTAATCTTGCAACCTGAGTTCAGTAATAGGTTGCAGTTTCATCCAATCTGATATATTTGACACCTCAAACCTCGCCTGGAAGAGAACACCGGGTCTGTATATGGTAATTGCAACCTGAGTTCAGTAATAGGTTGCAGTTTCATCCAATCTGATATACTTGACAGCTCAAACCTCGTCTGGAGGAGAACATCTGGTCTGTATATCGTCATCTGCAACCTGAGTTCAGTAATAAGTTGCAGTTTCATCCAATCTGATATATTTGACACCTCAAACCTCGCTGGACGAGAACATCAGGTCTGTATATGGTAATCTTGCAACCTGAGTTCAATAATAGGTTGCAGTTTCATCCAATATGATATATTTGACAGCTCAAACCTCGTCTGGACGAGAACATTTGGTCTGTATATCAACATCTTGCAACCTGAGTTCAGTAATAGGTTGCAGTTTCATCCAATCTGATATATTTAACACCTCAAACCTCGCATGGACGAGAACATCGGGTCTGTATATGGTAATTTTGCAACCTGAGTTCAGTAATAGGTGGTAGTTTCATCCAATCTGATATATTTGACACCTAAAACCTCGCCTGGACGAGAACATCGGGTCTGTATATGGTAATCTTGTAACCCGAGTTCGGTAATAGGTTGCAGTTTCATCCAATCTGATATATTTGAAACCTCAAACCTCGCCTGGACGATAACATCGGGTCTGTATATGGTAATCTTGTAACCCGAGTTCAGTAATAGGTTGCAGTTTCATCCAATCTGATATATTTGACACCTCAAACATCGCCTGGACGAGAACATTAGGTCTGTATATGATAATCTTGCAACCTGAGTTCAGTAATAGGTTGCAGTTTCATCCAATCTGATTTATTTGACACCTCAAACCTCACCTGGACGAGAACATCGGGTCTGTATATGGTAATGTTTCAACCTAATTTCAGTAATAGGTTGCAGTTTCATTCAATCTGATATATTTTACACCTCAAACCTCGCCTGGACTAGAACATCAGTCTGCATAT
Organism: Papaver somniferum; assembly: GCF_003573695.1. NCBI lineage: Eukaryota > Viridiplantae > Streptophyta > Magnoliopsida > Ranunculales > Papaveraceae > Papaver > Papaver somniferum. Next base: position 168,225 of record NW_020649304.1, read on the forward strand.
GGTAATCTTGCAACCCGAGTTCAGTAATAGGTTGAAGTTTCATCCAATCTGATATATTTGACACCTCAAACGTCACATGGACTAGAACATCGGGTCTGTATATGGTAATCTTGCAACCTGAGTTCAGTAATAGGTTGCAGTTTCATCCAATCTGATATATTAGACACCTCAAACCTCGCCTGGACGAGAGCATAGGGTCTGTTATGGTAATCTTGCAACCTGAGTTCAGTAATAGGTTGCAGTTTCATCCAATCTGATATATTTGACACCTCAAACCTCGCCTGGAAGAGAACATCGGGTCTGTATATGGTAATTGCAATCTGAGTTCAGTAATAGGTTGCAGTCTCATCCAATCTGATATATTTGACAGCTCAAACCTCGTCTGGACGAGAACATCTGGTCTGTATATCGTCATCTGCAACCTGAGTTCAGTAATAAGTTGCAGTTTCATCCAATCTGATATATTTGACACCTCAAACCTCGCCGGGACGAGAACACCGGCTCTGTATATGGTAATTGCAACCTGAGTTCAGTAATAGGTTGTAGTTTCATCCAATATGATATATTTAACACCTCAAACCTCGCATGGACGAAAACATCGGGTCTGCATATGGTAATTTTGCAACCTGAGTTCAGTAATAGGTTGTAGTTTCATCCAATATGATTATTTTTGACACCTCAAACCTCGCCTGGTTGAGGACATCGGGTCTGTATATGGTAATCTTGCAACCTGAGTTCAGTAATACGTTGCAGCTTCATCCAATCTGATATATTTGACACCTCAAATCTCGCCTGGACGAGAGCATAGGGTCTGTATATGGTAATCTTGCAACCTGAGTTCAGTAATAGGTTGCAGTTTCATCCAATCTGATATATTTGACAGCTCAAACCTCGTCTGGACGAGAACACCGGGTCTGTATATGGTAATTCCAACCTGAGTTCAGTAATAGGTTGTAGTTTCATCCGATCTGATATATTTAACACCTCAAACCTCGCATGGACGAGAACATCGGGTCTGCATATGGTAATTTTGCAACCTGAGTTCAGTAATAGGTTGTAGTTTCATCCAATCTGATATATTTGACACCTCAAACCTCGCCTGGACGAGAACATCGGGTCTGTATATGGTAATCTTGCAACCTGAGTTCAGTAATAGGTTGCAGTTTCATCCAATCTGATATATTTGACACCTCAAACCTCGCCTGGACGAGAACATCGGGTCTGTATATGGTAATCTTGCAACCTAAGTTCAGTAATATGTTGCAGTTTCATTCAATCTGATAGATTTGACACCTCAAATATCGCCTGGACTAGCACATCTGGTCTGCATATGGTAATCTTGCAACCTGAGTTCAGTAATAGGTTGCAGTTTCATCCAATTTGATATATTTGACACCTCAAACCTCGCCTGGACGAGAACATCGGGTCTGTATATGGTAATCTTGCAACCCGAGTTCAGTAATAGGTTGCAGTTTCATCCAATCTGATATATTTGACACCTCAAACCGCGCCTGGACGAGAACATCGGCTCTATATATGGTAATCTTGCATCCTGAGTTCAGTAATAGGTTGCAGTTTCATCCAATCTGATATATTTGACACCTCAAACCTCGCCTGGACGAGAACATCGGGTCTGTATATGGTAATCTTGCAACCTGAGTTCAGTAATAGGTTGCAGTTTCATCCAATCTGATATATTTGACACCTCAAACATCGCCGAGACGAGAACATCGAATTTTTATATGGTAATCTTGCAACCTGAGTTCAGGAATATGTTGCAGTTTCATCCAATATGATATATTTGATACCTCAAACCTCGCCTGGACGAGAACATCGGGTCTGTATATGGTAATCTTGCAACCCGAGTTCAGTAATAGGTTGCAGTTGCATCCAATCTGATATATTTGACACCCCAAACCTCGCCTGGACGAGAACATCGGGTCTGTATATGGTAATCTTGCAACCTAAGTTCAGTAATATGTTGTAGTTTCATTCAATCTGATAGATTTAACACCTCAAACCTCTCCTGGACTAGAACATCTGGTCTGCATATGGTAATCTTGCAACCCGAGTTCAGTAATAGGTTGAACTTTCATCCAATCTGATATATTTTACACCTCAAACCTCGCGAGGACGGGAACCTCGGGTCTGTATATGGTAATCTTGCAACCCGAGCTCAGTAATAGGTTGCAGTTTCATCCAATCTGATATATTTGACACCTCAAACATCGCCTGGACGAGAACATCAGGTCTGTATATGGTAATCTTGCAACCTGAGTTCAGTAATAGGTTGCAGTTTCATCTAATCTGATATATTTGACACCTCAAACATCGCCGAGACGAGAACATCGGGTCTGTATACGGTAATCTTGCAACCTGAGTTCAGTAATAGGTTGCAGTTTCATCCAATCTGATATATTTGATACCTCAAAACTCGCCTACAAGAGAACATCGGGCCTGTATATGGTAATCTTGCAACTTGAGTTCAGTAATAGGTTGCAGTTTCATCCAATCTGATATATTTGACAGCTCAAACCTCGTCTAGACGAGAACATCTGGTCTGTATATCGTCATCTGCAACCTGAGTTCAGTAATAAGTTGCAGTTTCATCCATTCTGATATATATTTGATACCTCAAACCTCGCCGGGACGAGAACACCGGGTCTGTATATGGTAATTGCAACCTGAGTTCAGTAATAGGTTGTAGTTTCATCCAATCTGATATATTTAACACCTCAAACCTCGCATGGACGAGAACATCGGGTCTGCATATGGTAATTTTGCAACCTGAGTTCAGTAATAGGTTGTAGTTTCATCCAATCTGATATATTTGACACTTAAAACCTCGCCTGGACGAGAACATCGGGTCTGTATATGGTAATCTTGCAACCCGAGCTCAGTAATAGGTTGCAGTTTCATCTAATCTGATATATTTGACACCTCAAACATCGCCGAGACGAGAACATCGGGTCTGTATACTGTAATCTTGCAACCTGAGTTCAGTAATAGGTTGCAGTTTCATCCAATCTGATATATTTGATACCTCAAAACTCGCCTGCAAGAGAACATCGGGCCTGTATATGGTAATCTTGCAACCTGAGTTCAGTAATAGGTTGCAGTTTCATCCAATCTGATATATTTGACAGCTCAAACCTCGTCTAGACGAGAACATCTGGTCTGTATATCGTCATCTGCAACCTGAGTTCAGTAATAAGTTGCAGTTTCATCCATTCTGATATATATTTGACACCTCAAACCTCGCCGGGACGAGAACACCGGGTCTGTATATGGTAATTGCAACCTGAGTTCAGTAATAGGTTGTAGTTTTATCCAATCTGATATATTTAACACCTCAAACCTCGCATGGACGAGAACATCGGGTCTGCATATGGTAATTTTGCAACCTGAGTTCAGTAATAGGTTGTAGTGTCATCCAATCTGATATATTTGACACCTCAAACCTCGCCTGGTTGAGAACATCGGGTCTGTATATGGTAATCTTGCAACCCGAGCTCAGTAATAGGTTGCAGTTTCATCCAATCTGATATATTTGACACCTCAAACATCGCCTGGACGAGAACATTAGGTCTGTATATGGTAATATTGCAACCTGAGTTCAGTAATAAGTTGCAGTTTCATCCAATCTGATATATTTGACACCTCAAACCTCGCCTGGACGAGAACATCGGGTCTGTATATGGTAATCTTGCAACCCGAGCTCAGTAATAGGTTGCAGTTTCATCCAATCTGATATATTTGAGACCTGAAACATCGCCTGGACGAGAACATTAGGTCTGTATACGGTAATCTTGCAACCTGAGTTCAGTAATAGGTTGCAGTTTCATCCAATCTGATATATTTGACACCTCAAACCTCGCCTGGACGAGAACATCGGGTCTGTATATGGTAATCTTGCGACCTGAATTCAGTAATAAGTTGCAGTTTCATCCATTCTGATATATTTGACACCTCAAACCTCGCCGGGACGAGAACACCGGGTCTGTATATGGTAATTGCAACCTGAGTTCAGTAATAGGTTGTAGTTTCATCCAATCTGATATATTTAACACCTCAAACCTCGCATGGACGAGAACATCGGGTCTGCATATGGTAATTTTGCAACCTGAGTTCAGTAATAGGTTGTAGTTTCATCCAATCTGATATATTTGACACCTCAAACCTCTCCTGGTTGAGAACATCGGGTCTGTATATGGTAATCTTGCAACCCGAGCTCAGTAATAGGTTGCAGTTTCATCCAATCTGATATATTTGACACCTCAAACATCGCCTGGACGAGAACATTAAGTCTGTATATGGTAATATTGCAACCTGAGTTCAGTAATAAGTTGCAGTTTCATCCAATCTGATATATTTGACACCTCAAACCTCGCCTGGACGAGAACATCGGGTCTGTATATGGTAATCTTGCAACCCGAGCTCAGTAATAGGTTGCAGTTTCATCCAATCTGATATATTTGACACCTGAAACATCGCCTGGACGAGAACATTAGGTCTGTATACGGTATTCTTGCAACCTGAGTTCAGTAATAGGTTGCAGTTTCATCCAATCTGATATATTTGATACCTCAAACATCACATGGACGAGAACATTAGGTCTGTATATGGTAATATTGCAACCTGAGTTCAGTAATAAGTTGCAGTTTTATCCAATCTGATATATTTGACACCTCAAACCTCGCCTGGAAGAGAAAATCGGGTCTGTATATGGTAATCTTGCAACCCGAGCTCAGTAATAGGTTGCAGTTTCATCCAATCTGATATATTTGACACCTGAAACATCGCCTAGACGAGAACATTAGGTCTGTATACGGTAATCTTGCAACCTGAGTTCAGTAATAGGTTGTAGTTTCATCCAATCTGATATATTTAACACCTCAAACCTCGCATGGACGAGAACATCGGGTCTGCATATGGTAATTTTGCAACCTGAGTTCAGTAATAGGTTGTAGTTTCATCCAATATGATATATTTGACACCTAAAACCTCGCCTGGACGAGAACATCGGGTCTGTATATGGTAATCTTGCAACCCGAGCTCAGTAATAGGTTGCAGTTTCATCTAATCTGATATATTTGACACCTCAAACATCGCCGAGACGAGAACATCGGGTCTGTATACTGTAATCTTGCAACCTGAGTTCAGTAATAGGTTGCAGTTTCATCCAATCTGATATATTTGATACCTCAAAACTCGCCTGCAAGAGAACATCGGGCCTGTATATGGTAATCTTGCAACCTGAGTTCAGTAATAGGTTGCAGTTTCATCCAATCTGATATATTTGACAGCTCAAACCTCGTCTAGACGAGAACATCTGGTCTGTATATCGTCATCTGCAACCTGAGTTCAGTAATAAGTTGCAGTTTCATCTATTCTGATATATATTTGACACCTCAAACCTCGCCGGGACGAGAACACCGGGTCTGTATATGGTAATTGGAACCTGAGTTCAGTAATAGGTTGTAGTTTCATCCAATCTGATATATTTAACACCTCAAACCTCGCATGGACGAGAACATCGGGTCTGCATATGGTAATTTTGCAACCTGAGTTCAGTAATAGGTTGTAGTGTCATCCAATCTGATATATTTGACACCTCAAACCTCGCCTGGTTGAGAACATCGGGTCTGTATATGGTAATCTTGCCACCCGAGCTCAGTAATAGGTTGCAGTTTCATCCAATCTGATATATTTGACACCTCAAACATCGCCTGGACGAGAACATTAGGTCTGTATATGGTAATATTGCAACCTGAGTTCAGTAATAAGTTGCAGTTTCATCCAATCTGATATATTTGACACCTCAAACCTCGCCTGGACGAGAACATCGGGTCTGTATATGGTAATCTTGCAACCCGAGCTCAGTAATAGGTTGCAGTTTCATCCAATCTGATATATTTGACACCTCAAACATCGCCTGGACGAGAACATCAGGTCTGTATATGGTAATCTTGCAACCTGAGTTCAGTAATAGGTTGCAGTTTCATCTAATCTGATATATTTGACACCTCAAACATCGCCGAGACGAGAACATCGGGTCTGTATACGGTAATCTTGCAACCTGAGTTCAGTAATAGGTTGTAGTTTCATCCAATCTGATATTTTTGATACCTAACTCGCCTAGAAGAGAACATCGGGCCTGTATATGGTAATCTTGCAACCTGAGTTCAGTAATAGGTTGCAGTTTCATCCAATATGATGTATTTGACACCTCAAACCTCGCCAGGACGAGAATATCGGGTCTGTATATGGTAATTTCAACCTGAGTTCAGTAATAGGTTGCAGTTTCATCCAATCTGATATATTTAACACTTCAAACCTCGCATGGACGAGAACATTGGATCTGTATATGGTAATTTTGCAACCTGAGTTCAGTAATAGTTTGTAGTTTTATCCAATCTGATATATTTGACACCTCAAACCTTGCCTGGACGAGAACATCGGGTCTATATATGGTAATCTTGCAACCCGAGTTCAGTAATAGGTTGCAGTTTCATCCAATCTGATATATTTGACAGATCAAACCTCGTTTGGACGAGAACATATGGTCTGTATATCAACATCTTGCAACCTGAGTTCAATAATAAGTTGCAGTTTCATCCAATCTGACATATTTGACACCTCAAACCTCGCCTGGACGAGAACATCGGGTCTGTGTATGGTAATTGCAACCTGAATTCAATAATAGGTTGCAGTTTCATTTTATCTGATATATTTGACAGCTCAAACCTCGTCTGGACGAGAATATCGGATCTGTATATGGTAATATTGCAACCCGAGTTCAGTAATAGGTTGCAGTTTCATCCAATCTGATATATTTGACACCTGAAACATCGCCTGGACGAGAACATTAGGTCTGTATACGGTAATCTTGCAACCTGAGTTCAGTAATAGGTTGCAGTTTCATCCAATCTGATATATTTGATACCTCAAACATCGCCTTGACGAGAACATTAGGTCTGTATATGGTAATATTGCAACCTGAGTTCAGTAATAAGTTGCAGTTTTATCCAATCTGATATATTTGACACCTCAAACCTCGCCTGGACCAGAACATCGGGTCTGTATATGGTAATCTTGCAACCCGATCTCAGTAATAGGTTGCAGTTTCATCCAATCTGATATATTTGACACCTGAAACATCGCCTGGACGAGAACATTAGGTCTGTATACGGTAATCTTGCAACCTGAGTTCAGTAATAGGTTGTAGTTTCATCCAATCTGATATATTTAACACCTCAAACCTCGCATGGACGAGAACATCGGGTCTGCATATGGTAATTTTGCAACCTGAGTTCAGTAATAGGTTGTAGTTTCATCCAATCTGATATATTTGACACCTAAAACCTCGCCTGGACGAGAACATCGGGTCTGTATATGGTAATCTTGCAACCCGAGCTCAGTAATAGGTTGCAGTTTCATCTAATCTGATATATTTGACACCTCAAACATCGCCGAGACGAGAACATCGGGTCTGTATACTGTAATCTTGCAACCTGAGTTCAGTAATAGGTTGCAGTTTCATCCAATCTGATATATTTGATACCTCAAAACTCGCCTACAAGAGAACATCGGGCCTGTATATGGTAATCTTGCAACCTGAGTTCAGTAATAGGTTGCAGTTTCATCCAATCTGATATATTTGACAGCTCAAACCTCGTCTAGACGAGAACATCTGGTTTGTATATCGTCATCTGCAACCTGAGTTCAGTAATAAGTTGCAGTTTCATCCATTCTGATATATATTTGACACCTCAAACCTCGCCGGGACGAGAACACCAGGTCTGTATATCGTAATTGCAACCTGAGTTCAGTAATAGGTTGTAGTTTCATCCAATCTGATATATTTAACACCTCAAACCTCGCATGGACGAGAACATCGGGTCTGCATATGGTAATTTTGCAACCTGAGTTCAATAATAGGTTGTAGTGTCATCCAATCTGATATATTTGACACCTCAAACCTCGCCTGGTTGAGAACATCGGGTCTGTATATGGTAATCTTGCAACCCGAGCTCAGTAATAGGTTGCAGTTTCATCCAATCTGATATATTTGACACCTCAAACATCGCCTGGACGAGAACATTAGGTCTGTATATGGTAATATTGCAACCTGAGTTCAGTAATAAGTTGCAGTTTCATCCAATCTGATATATTTGACACCTCAAACCTCGCCTGGACGAGAACATCGGGTCTGTATATGGTAATCTTGCAACCCGAGCTCAGTAATAGGTTGCAGTTTCATCCAATCTGATATATTTGAGACCTGAAACATCGCCTGGACGAGAACATTAGGTCTGTATACGGTAATCTTGCAACCTGAGTTCAGTAATAGGTTGCAGTTTCATCCAATCTGATATATTTGACACCTCAAACCTCGCCTGGACGAGAACATCGAGTCTGTATATGGTAATCTTGCGACCTGAATTCAGTAATAAGTTGCAGTTTCATCCATTCTGATATATTTGACACCTCAAACCTCGCCGGGACGAGAACACCGGGTCTGTATATGGTAATTGCAACCTGAGTTCAGTAATAGGTTGTAGTTTCATCCAATCTGATATATTT
>NW_020649304.1:179209-195725 GCF_003573695.1 Papaver somniferum
CTGAATTCAATAATAGGTTGCAGTTTCATTTTATCTGATATATTTGACAGCTCAAACCTCGTCTGGACGAGAATATCGGATCTGTATATGGTAATATTGCAACCCGAGTTCAGTAATAGGTTGCAGTTTCATCCAATATGATATATTTGACACCTTAAACCTCGCCTGGACTAGAACATCGGGTCTGTATATGGTAATCTTGCAACCTGAGTTCAGTAATAGGTTGCAGTTTCATCCAATCTGATATATTTAACACCTCAAACCTCGCATGGACGAGAACATCGGGTCTGCATATGGTAATTTTGCAACCTGAGTTCAGTAATAGGTTGTAGTTTCATCCAATCTTATATATTTGACACCTCAAACCTCGCCTGGTTGAGAACATCGGGTCTGTATATGGTAATCTTGCAACCTGAGCTCAGTAATAGGTTGCAGTTTCATCCAATCTGATATATTTGACACCTCAAACATCGCCTGGACGAGAACATTAGGTCTGTATATGGTAATATTGCAACCTGAGTTCAGTAATAAGTTGCAGTTTCATCCAATCTGATATATTTGACACCTCAAACCTCTCCTGGACGAGAACATCGGGTCTGTATATGGTAATCTTGCAACCCGAGCTCAGTAATAGGTTGCAGTTTCATCCAATCTGATATATTTGACACCTGAAACATCGCCTGGACGAGAACATTAGGTCTGTATACGGTAATCTTGTGACCTGAATTCAGTAATAGGTTGCAGTTTCATCCAATCTGATATATTTGACACCTCAAACCTCGCCTGGACGAGAACGTCGGGTCTGTATATGGTAATCTTGCAACCTGAATTCAGTAATAAGTTGCAGTTTCATCCAATCTGATATATTTGACACCTCAAACCTCGCCTGGACGAGAACATCGGGTTTGTATATGATAATATTGCAACCTGAGTTTAGTAATAGGTTGCATTTTCATCCAATCTGATATATTTGACACCTCAAACCTCGCCGGGACGAGATCATCGGGTCTGTATATGGTAATCTTGCAACTTGAGTTCAGTAATAGGTTGCAGTTGCATGCAATCTGATATATTTGACACCCCAAACCTCGCGTGGACGAGAACCTCGGGTCTGTATATGGTAATCTTGCAACCTAAGTTCAGTATTATGTTGCAGTTTCATTCAATGTGATATATATGACACCTCAAACCTCGCCTGGACTAGAACATCAGGTCTGCATATGGTAATCTTGCAACCCGAGTTCAGTAATAAGTTGCAGTTTCATCCAATCTGATATATTTGACACCTAAAACCTCGCGTGGACGAGAACCTCGGGTCTGTATATGGTAATCTTGCAACCTGAGTTCAGTAATAGGTTGCAGTTTCATCCAATCTGATATATTTGATACCTCAAACCTCGCCTGGACGAGAACATCGGGTCTGTATATGGTAATCTTTCAACCTGAGTTCAGTAATAGGTTGCAGTTTCATCTAATCTGATATATTTGACACCTCAAACCTCGCCTGGAAGAGAACATCGGGTCTGTATATGGTAATTGCAACCTGAGTTCAGTAATAGGTTGTAGTTTCATCCAATCTGATATATTTGACAGCTCAAACCTCGTCTGGACGAGAACATCTGGTCTGTATATCGTCATCTGCAACTTGAGTTCAGTAATAAGTTGTAGTTTCATCCAATCTGATATAAACCTCGCCTGGACGAGAACATCAGGTCTGTATATGGTAATCTTGCAACCTGAGTTCAGTAATAGGTTGCAGTTTCATCCAATATGATATATTTGACAGCTTAAACCTCGTCTGGACGAGAACATCTGGTCTGTATATCAACATCTTGCAACCTGAGTTCAGTAATAAGTTGTAGTTTCGTCCAATATGATATATTTGACACCTCAAACCTCGCCAGGACGAGAATATCGGGTCTTTATATAGTAATTTCAACCTGAGTTCAGTAATAGGTTGCAGTTTCATCTAATCTGATATATTTAACACTTCAAACCTCGTCTGGACGAGAACATCGGGTCTGTATATGGTAATCTTGCAACCCGAGTTCAGTAATAGGTTGCAGTTTCATCCAATATGATATATTTGACACCTCAAACCTCGCCTGGACTAGAACATCGGGTCTGTATATGGTAATCTTGTAACCTGAGTTCAGTAATAGGTTGCAGTTTCATCCAATATGATATATTTGACAGCTCAAACCTCGTCTGGACGAGAACATATGGTCTGTATATCGTCATCTGCAACCTGAGTTCAGTAATAAGTTGCAGTTTCATCCAATCTGACATATTTGACACCTCAAACCTCGCATGGACGAGAACATCGGGTCTGTGTATGGTAATTACAACCTGAATTCAATAATAGGTTTGCAGTTTCATTTTATCTGATATATTTGACAGCTCAAACCTCGTCTGGACGAGAACATCGGGTCTGTATATGGTAATCTTGCAACCCGAGTTCAGTAATAGGTTGCAGTTTCATCCAATATGATATATTTGACACCTCAAACCTCGCCTGGACTAGAACATCGGGTCTGTATATAGTAATCTTGCAACCTGAGTTCAGTAATAGGTTGCAGTTTCATCCAATATGATATATTTGACAGCTCAAACCTCGTCTGGACGAGAACATCTGGTCTGTATATCGTCATCTGCAACCTGAGTTCAGTAATAAGTTGTAGTTTCATCCAATCTGACATATTTGACACCTCAAACCTCGCATGGACGAGAACATCGGGTCTGTGTATGGTAATTGCAATCTGAATTTAATAATAGGTTGCAGTTTCATCTTATCTGATATATTTGACAGCTCAAACCTCGTCTGGACGAGAACATCGGGTCTGTATATGGTAATCTTGCAACCCGAGTTCAGTAATAGGTTGCAGTTTCATCCAATATGATACATTTGACACCTCAAACCTCGCTTGGACGAGAGCATAGGGTCTGTATATGGTAATATTGCAACCTGATTTCAGTAATAGCTTGCAGTTTCATCCAATCTGATATATTTGACACCTCAAACCTCTCATGGAAGAGAACATCGGGTATGTATATGGTGATTGCAACCTGAGTTCAGTAATAGGTTGCTGTTTCATCCAATCTGATATATTTGACAGCTCAAACCTCGTCTGGACGAGAACATCTGGTCTGTATATCGTCATCTGCAACCTAAGTTCAGTAATAAGTTGCAGTTTCATCCAATCTGACATATTTGACACCTCAAACCTCGCCTGGACGAGAACATCGGGTCTGTGTATGGTAATTGCAATCTGAATTCAATAATAAGTTGCAGTTTCATCTTATCTGATATATTTGACAGCTCAAACCTCGTCTGGACGAGAACATCGGGTCTGTATATGGTAATTTTGCAACCTGAGTTCAGTAATAGGTTGTAGTTTCATCCAATCTGATATATTTGACACCTCAAACCTCGTCTGGACGAGAACATCTGGTCTGTATATCGTCATCTGCAACCTGAGTTGAGTAATAGGTTGCAGTTTCACCCAATCTAATATATTTGACACCTCAAACCTCGCCTGGACGAGAACATCGGGTCTGTGTATGGTAATTGCAATCTGAATTCAGTAATAGGTTGCAGTTTCATCCAATATGATATATTTGACAGTTCAAACCTCGTCTGTACGAGAACATCTGGTCTGTATATCGTCATCTGCAACCTGAGTTCAGTAATAAGTTGCAGTTTCATCCAATCTGACATATTTGACACCTCAAACCTCGCCTGGACGAGAACATCGGGTCTGTGTATGGTAATTGCAATCTGAATTCAATAATAGGTTGCAGTTTCATCTTATCTGATATATTTGACAGCTCAAACCTCGTCTGGACGAGAACATCGGGTCTGTATATGGTAATCTTGCAACCCGAGTTCAGTAATAGGTTGCAGTTTCATCCAATATGATACATTTGACACCTCAAACCTCGCCTGGACGAGAGCATAGGGTCTGTATATGGTAATCTTGCAACCTGAGTTCAGTAATAGTTTGCAGTTTCATCCAATCTGATATATTTGACACCTCAAACCTCGCCTGGAAGAGAACATCGGGTTTGTGTATGGTAATTGCAACTTGAGTTCAGTAATAGGTTGCAGTTTCATCCAATCTGATATATATGAGACAGCTCAAACCTCGTCTGGACGAGAACATCGGGTATGTATATGGTAATTGAAACCTGAATTCAATAATAGGTTGCAGTTTCATTTTATCTGATATATTTGACAGCTCAAACCTCGTCTGGACGAGAACATCGGGTCTGTATATGGTAATCTTGCAACCCGAGTTCAGTAATAGGTTGCAGTTTCATCCAATATGATACATTTGACACCTCAAACCTCGCCTGGACGAGAGCATAGGGTCTGTATATGGTAATCTTGCAACCTGAGTTCAGTAATAGGTTGCAGTTTCATCCAATATGATATATTTGACAGCTCAAACCTCGTCTGGACGAGAACATCTGGTCTGTATATCGTCATCTGCAACCTGAGTTCAGTAATAAGTTTCAGTTTCATCCAATCTGACATATTTGACACCTCAAACCTCGCCTGGACGAGAACATCGGATCTGTGTATGGTAATTGCAACCTGAATTCAATAATAGGTTGCAGTTTCATTTTATCTGATATATTTGACAGCTCAAACCTCGTCTGGACGAGAATATCGGATCTGTATATGGTAATTGCAATCTGAATTCAATAATAGGTTGCAGTTTCATCTTATCTGATATATTTGACAGCTCAAACCTCGTCTGGACGAGAACATCGGGTCTGTATATGGTAATCTTGCAACCCGAGTTCAGTAATAGGTTGCAGTTTCATCCAATATGATACATTTGACACCTCAAACCTCGCTTGGACGAGAGCATAGGGTCTGTATATGGTAATCTTGCAACCTGAGTTCAGTAATAGGTTGCAGTTTCATCCAATCTGATATATTTGACACCTCAAACCTCGCCTGGAAGAGAACATCGGGTTTGTGTATGGTAATTGCAACCTGAGTTCAGTAATAGGTTGCAGTTTCATCCAATCTGATATATATGAGACAGCTCAAACCTCGTCTGGACGAGAACATCGGGTCTGTATATGGTAATTGCAACCTGAATTCAATAATAGGTTGCAGTTTCATTTTATCTGATATATTTGACAGCTCAAACCTCGTCTGGACGAGAACATCGGGTCTGTATATGGTAATCTTGCAACCCGAGTTCAGTAATAGGTTGCAGTTTCATCCAATATGATATATTTGACACGTCAAACCTCGCCTGGACTAGAACATCGGGTCTGTATATGGTAATCTTGCAACCTGAATTCAGTAATAGGTTGCAGTTTCATCCAATATGATATATTTGACACCTCAACCTCGCCTGGACTAGAACATCGGGTCTGTATATGGTAATCTTGCAACCTGAGTTCAGTAATAGGTTGCAGTTTCATCCAATATGATATATTTGACAGCTCAAACCTCGTCTGGACGAGAACATCTGGTCTGTATATCGTCATCTGCAACCTGAGTTCAGTAATAAGTTGCAGTTTCATCCAATCTGACATATTTGACACCTCAAACCTCGCCTGGACGAGAACATCGGGTCTGTGTATGGTAATTGCAACCTGAATTCAATAATAGGTTGTAGTTTCATTTTATCTGATATATTTGACAGCTCAAACCTCGTCTGGACGAGAACATCGGGTCTGTATATGGTAATCTTGCAACCCGAGTTCAGTAATAGGTTGCAGTTTCATCCAATATGATATATTTGACACCTCAAACCTCGCCTGGACTAGAACATCGGGTCTGTATATGGTAATCTTGCAACCTGAGTTCAGTAATAGGTTGCAGTTTCATCCAATATGATATATTGGACAGCTCAAACCTCGTCTGGACGAGAACATCTGGTCTGTATATCGTCATCTGCAACCTGAGTTCAGTAATAAGTTGCAGTTTCATCCAATCTGACATATTTGACACCTCAAACCTCTCCTGGACGAGAGCATAGGGTCTGTATATGGTAATCTTGCTACCTGAGTTCAGTAATAGGTTGCAGTTTCATCCAATATGATATATTTGACACCTCAAACCTCGCCTGGAAGAGAACATCGGGTCTGTGTATGGTAATTCCAACCTGAGTTCAGTAATAGGTTGCAGTTTCATGCAATCTGATATATTTGACAGCTCAAACCTCGTCTGGACGAGAACATTGGGTCTGTATATGGTAATTGCAACCTGAATACAATAATAGGTTGCAGTTTCATTTTATCTGATATATTTGACAGCTCAAACCTCGTCTGGACGAGAACATCGGGTCTGTATATGGTAATCTTGCAACCCGAGTTCAGTAATAGGTTGCAGTTTCATCCAATATGATATATTTGACAGCTCAAACCTCGTCTGGACGAGAACATCTGGTCTGTATATCGTCATCTGCAACCTGAGTTCAGTAATAAGTTGCCGTTTCATCCAATCTGACATATTTGACACCTCAAACCTCGCCTGGACGAGAACATCGGGTCTGTATATGGTAATCTTGCAACCCGAGCTCAGTAATAGGTTGCAGTTTCATCCAATATGATATATTTGACACCTGAAACATCGCCTGGACGAGAACATTAGGTCTGTATACGGTATTCTTGCAACCTGAGTTCAGTAATAGGTTGCAGTTTCATCCAATCTGATATATTTGACACCTCAAACCTCGCCTGGACGAGAACATCGGGTCTGTATATGGTAATCTTGCGACCTGAATTCAGTAATAAGTTGCAGTTTCATCCATTCTGATATATTTGACACCTCAAACCTCGCCGGGACGAGAACACCGGGTCTGTATATGGTAATTGCAACCTGAGTTCAGTAATAGGTTGTAGTTTCATCCAATCTGATATATTTAACACCTCAAACCTCGCATGGACGAGAACATCGGGTCTGCATATGGTAATTTTGCAACCTGAGTTCAGTAATAGGTTGTAGTTTCATCCAATCTGATATATTTGACACCTCAAACCTCTCCTGGTTGAGAACATCGGGTTTGTAGATGGTAATCTTGCAACCCGAGTTCAGTAATAGGTTGCAGTTTCATCCAATCTGATATATTTGACACCTCAAACATCGGCTGGACGAGAACATTAGGTCTGTATATGGTAATCTTGCAACCTGAGTTCAGTAATAGGTTGCAGTTTCATCCAATCTGATATATTTGACACCTCACCTGGACGAGAACATCGGGTCTGTATATGGTAATGTTTCAACCTAAGTTCAGTAATAGGTTGCAGTTTCATTCAATCTGATATATTTTACACCTGAAACCTCGCCTGGTTGAGAAAATCGGGTCTGTATATGGTAATCTTGAAACCTGAGTTCAGTAATAGGTTGCAGTTTCATCCAATCTGATATATTTGACACCTCAAATCTCGCCTGGACGAGAGCATAGGGTCTGTATATGGTAATCTTGCAACCTGTGTTCAGTAATAGGTTGCAATTTCATCCAATCTGAAATATTTGACACCTCAAACCTCGCCTGGAAGAGAACATCGGGTCTGTATATGGTAATTGCAACCTGAGTTCAGTAATAGGTTACAGTTTCATCCAATCTGATATATTTGACAGCTCAAACCTCGTTTGAACGAGAACATCTGGTCTGTATATCGTCATCTGCAACCTGAGTTCAGTAATAAGTTGCAGTTTCATCCAATCTGATATATTTGACACCTCAAACCTCGCCGGGACGAGAACACCGGGTCTGTATATGGTAATTGCAACCTGAGTTCAGTAATAGGTTGTAGTTTCATCCAATCTGATATATTTAACACCTCAAACCTCGCATGGACGAGAACATCGGGTCTGCATATGGTAATTTTGCAACCTGAGTTCAGTAATAGGTTGTAGTTTCATCCAATCTGATATATTTGACACCTCAAACCTCGCCTGGTTGAGAACATCGGGTCTGTATATGGTAATCTTGCAACCTGAGCTCAGTAATAGGTTGCAGTTTCATCCAATCTGATATATTTGACACCTCAAACATCGCCTGGACGAGAACATTAGGTCTGTATATGGTAATATTGCAACCTGAGTTCAGTAATAAGTTGCAGTTTCATCCAATCTGATATATTTGACACCTCAAACCTCTCCTGGACGAGAACATCGGGTCTGTATATGGTAATCTTGCAACCCGAGCTCAGTAATAGGTTGCAGTTTCATCCAATTTGATATATTTGACACCTGAAACATCGCCTGGACGAGAACATTAGGTCTGTATATGGTATTCTTGCAACCTGAGTTCAGTAATAGGTTGAAGTTTCATCCAATCTGATATATTTGACACCTCAAACCTCGCCTGGACGAGAACATCGGGTCTGTATATGGTAATCTTGCGACCTGAATTCAGTAATAAGTTGCAGTTTCATCCAATCTGATATATTTGACACCTCAAACCTCGCCTGGACGAGAACGTCGGGTCTGTATATGGTAATCTTGCAACCTGAATTCAGTAATAAGTTGCAGTTTCATCCAATCTGATATATTTGACACCTCAAACCTCGCCTGGACGAGAACATCGGGTTTGTATATGATAATATTGCAACCTGAGTTTAGTAATAGGTTGCATTTTCATCCAATCTGATATATTTGACACCTCAAACCTCGCCGGGACGAGATCATCGGGTTTGTATATGGTAATCTTGCAACTTGAGTTCAGTAATAGGTTGCAGTTGCATGCAATCTGATATATTTGACACCCCAAACCTCGCGTGGACGAGAACCTCGGGTCTGTATATGGTAATCTTGCAACCTAAGTTCAGTATTATGTTGCAGTTTCATTCAATGTGATATATTTGACACCTCAAACCTCGCCTGGACTAGAACATCAGGTCTGCATATGGTAATCTTGCAACCCGAGTTCAGTAATAAGTTGCAGTTTCATCCAATATGATATATTTGACACCTAAAACCTCGCGTGGACGAGAACCTCGGGTCTGTATATGGTAATCTTGCAACCTGAGTTCAGTAATAGGTTGCAGTTTCATCCAATCTGATATATTTGATACCTCAAACCTCGCCTGGACGAGAACATCGGGTCTGTATATGGTAATCTTTCAACCTGAGTTCAGTAATAGGTTGCAGTTTCATCTAATCTGATATATTTGACACCTCAAACCTTGCTTGGACGAGAACATCTGGTCTGTATATATCAACATCTTGCAACCTGAGTTCAGTAATAAGTTGCAGTTTCATCCAATCTGATATATTTGACACCTCAAACCTCGCCCGGAAGAGAACATCGGGTCTGTATATGGTAATTGCAACCTGAGTTCAGTAATAGGTTGTAGTTTCATCCAATCTGATATATTTGACAGCTCAAACCTCGTCTGGACGAGAACATCTGGTCTGTATATCGTCATCTGCAACTTGAGTTCAGTAATAAGTTGTAGTTTCATCCAATCTGATATAAACCTCGCCTGGACGAGAACATCAGGTCTGTATATGGTAATCTTGCAACCTGAGTTCAGTAATAGGTTGCAGTTTCATCCAATATGATATATTTGACAGCTTAAACCTCGTCTGGACGAGAACATCTGGTCTGTATATCAACATCTTGCAACCTGAGTTCAGTAATAAGTTGTAGTTTCGTCCAATATGATATATTTGACACCTCAAACCTCGCCAGGACGAGAATATCGGGTCTTTATATAGTAATTTCAACCTGAGTTCAGTAATAGGTTGCAGTTTCATCTAATCTGATATATTTAACACTTCAAACCTCGTCTGGACGAGAACATCGGGTCTGTATATGGTAATCTTGCAACCCGAGTTCAGTAATAGGTTGCAGTTTCATCCAATATGATATATTTGACACCTCAAACCTCGCCTGGACTAGAACATCGGGTCTGTATATGGTAATCTTGCAACCTGAGTTCAGTAATAGGTTGCAGTTTCATCTAATATGATATATTTGACAGCTCAAACCTCGTCTGGACGAGAACATCTGGTCTGTATATCGTCATCTGCAACCTGAGTTCAGTAATAAGTTGCAGTTTCATCCAATCTGAAATATTTGACACCTCAAACCTCGTCTGGACGAGAACATCTGGTCTGTGTATGGTAATTGCAACTTGAGTTCAGTAATAAGTTGTAGTTTCATTTTATCTGATATATTTGACACCTCAAACCTCGTCTGGACGAGAACATCGGGTCTGTATATGGTAATCTTGCAACCCGAGTTCAGTAATAGGTTGCAGTTTCATCCAATATGATATATTTGACACCTCAAACCTCGCCTGGACTAGAACATCGGGTCTGTATATGGTAATCTTGCAACCTGAGTTCAGTAATAGGTTGCAGTTTCATCTAATATGATATATTTGACAGCTCAAACCTCGTCTGGACGAGAACATCTGGTCTGTATATCGTCATCTGCAACCTGAGTTCAGTAATAAGTTGCAGTTTCATCCAATCTGACATATTTGACACCTCAAACCTCGTCTGGACGAGAACATCGGGTCTGTGTATGGTAATTGCAACCTGAATTCAATAATAGGTTGCAGTTTCATTTTATCTGATATATTTGACAGCTCAAACCTCGTCTGGACGAGAATATCGGATCTGTATATGGTAATCTTGCCACCCGAGCTCAGTAATAGGTTGTAGTGTCATCCAATCTGATATATTTGACACCTCAAACCTCGCCTGGTTGAGAACATCGGGTCTGTATATGGTAATCTTGCCACCCGAGCTCAGTAATAGGTTGCAGTTTCATCCAATCTGATATATTTGACACCTCAAACATCGCCTGGACGAGAACATTAGGTCTGTATATGGTAATATTGCAACCTGAGTTCAGTAATAAGTTGCAGTTTCATCCAATCTGATATATTTGACACCTCAAACCTCGCCTGGACGAGAACATCGGGTCTGTATATGGTAATCTTGCAACCCGAGCTCAGTAATAGGTTGCAGTTTCATCCAATCTGATATATTTGAGACCTGAAACATCGCCTGGACGAGAACATTAGGTCTGTATACGGTAATCTTGCAACCTGAGTTCAGTAATAGGTTGCAGTTTCATCCAATCTGATATATTTGACACCTCAAACCTCGCCTGGACGAGAACATCGGGTCTGTATATGGTAATCTTTCAACCTGAGTTCAGTAATAGGTTGCAGTTTCATCTAATCTGATATATTTGACACCTCAAACCTTGCTTGGACGAGAACATCTGGTCTGTATATATCAACATCTTGCAACCTGAGTTCAGTAATAAGTTGCAGTTTCATCCAATCTGATATATTTGACACCTTAAACCTCGCCTGGAAGAGAACATCGGGTCTGTATATGGTAATTGCAACCTGAGTTCAGTAATAGGTTGTAGTTTCATCCAATCTGATATATTTGACAGCTCAAACCTCGTCTGGACGAGAACATCTGGTCTGTATATCGTCATCTGCAACTTGAGTTCAGTAATAAGTTGTAGTTTCATCCAATCTGATATATTTGACACTTCAAACCTCGCTTGGACGAGAACATCAGGTCTGTATATGGTAATCTTGCAACCTGAGTTCAGTAATAGGTTGCAGTTTCATCCAATATGATATATTTGACAGCTTAAACCTCGTCTGGACGAGAACATCTGGTCTGTATATCAACATCTTGCAACCTGAGTTCAGTAATAAGTTGTAGTTTCATCCAATTTGATATATTTGACACCTCAAACCTCGCCAGGACGAGAATATCGGGTCTTTATATGGTAATTTCAACCTGAGTTCAGTAATAGGTTGCAGTTTCATCTAATCTGATATATTTAACACTTCAATCCTCGTCTGGACGAGAACATCGGGTCTGTATATGGTAATCTTGCAACCCGAGTTCCGTAATAGGTTGCAGTTTCATCCAATATGATATATTTGACACCTCAAACCTCGCCTGGACTAGAACATCGGGTCTGTATATGGTAATCTTGCAACCTGAGTTCAGTAATAGGTTGCAGTTTCATCCAATATGATATATTTGACAGCTCAAACCTCGTCTGGACGAGAACATCTGGTCTGTATATCGTCATCTGCAACCTGAGTTCAATAATAGGTTGCAGTTTCATTTTATCTGATATATTTGACAGCTCAAACCTCGTCTGGACGAGAACATCGGGTCTGTATATGGTAATCTTACAACCCGAGTTCAGTAATAGGTTGCAGTTTCATCCAATATGATATATTTGACACCTCAAACCTCGCCTGGACTAGAACATCGGGTCTGTATATGGTAATCTTGCAACCTGAGTTCAGTAATAGGTTGCAGTTTCATCCAATCTGATATATTTGACAGCTCAAACCTCGTCTGGAAGAGAACATCTGGTCTGTATATCGTCATCTGCAACCTGAGTTCAGTAATAAGTTGCAGTTTCATCCAATCTGACATATTTGACACCTCAAACCTCGCCTGGACGAGAACATCGGGTCTGTGTATGGTAATTGCAATCTGAATTCAATAATAGGTTGCAGTTTCATCTTATCTGATATATTTGACAGCTCAAACCTCGTCTGGACGAGAACATCGAGTCTGTATATGGTAATCTTGCAACCCGAGTTCAGTAATAGGTTGCAGTTTCATCCAATATGATACATTTGACACCTCAAACCTCGCCTGGACGAGAGAATAGGGTCTGTATATGGTAATCTTGCAACCTGAGTTCAGTAATAGGTTGCAGTTTCATCCAATCTGATATATTTGACACCTCAAACCTCGCCTGGAAGAGAACATCGGGTCTGTATATGGTAATTGCAACCTGAGTTCAGTAATAGGTTGTAGTTTCATCCAATCTGATATATTTGACAGCTCAAACCTCGTCTGGACGAGAACATCTGGTCTGTATATCGTCATCTGCAACTTGAGTTCAGTAATAAGTTGTAGTTTCATCCAATCTGATATAAACCTCGCCTGGACGAGAACATCAGGTCTGTATATGGTAATCTTGCAACCTGAGTTCAGTAATAGGTTGCAGTTTCATCCAATATGATATATTTGACAGCTTAAACCTCGTCTGGACGAGAACATCTGGTCTGTATATCAACATCTTGCAACCTGAGTTCAGTAATAAGTTGTAGTTTCATCAAATCTGATATATTTGACACCTCAAACCTCGCCAGGACGAGAATATCGGGTCTTTATATAGTAATTTCAACCTGAGTTCAGTAATAGGTTGCAGTTTCATCTAATCTGATATGTTTAACACTTCAAACCTCGTCTGGACGAGAACATCGGGTCTGTATATGGTAATCTTGCAACCCGAGTTCAGTAATAGGTTGCAGTTTCATCCAATATGATATATTTGACACCTCAAACCTCGTCTGGACTAGAACATCGGGTCTGTATATGGTAATCTTGCAACCTGAGTTCAGTAATAGGTTGCAGTTTCATCCAATATGATATATTTGACAGCTCAAACCTCGTCTGGACGAGAACATCTGGTCTGTATATCGTCATCTGCAACCTGAGTTCAGTAATAAGTTGCAGTTTCATCCAATCTGACATATTTGACACCTCAAACCTCGCCTGGACGAGAACATCGGGTTTGTGTATGGTAATTGCAATCTGAATTCAATAATAGGTTGCAGTTTCATTTTATCTGATATATTTGACAGCTCAAACCTCGTTTGGACGAGAACATCGGGTCTGTATATGGTAATCTTACAACCCGAGTTCAGTAATAGGTTGCAGTTTCATCCAATATGATATATTTGACACCTCAAACCTCGCCTGGACTAGAACATCGGGTCTGTATATGGTAATCTTGCAACCTGAGTTCAGTAATAGGTTGCAGTTTCATCCAATATGATATATTTGACAGCTCAAACCTCGTCTGGACGAGAACATCTGGTCTGTATATCGTCATCTGCAACCTGAGTTCAGTAATAAGTTGCAGTTTCATCTAATCTGACATATTTGACACCTCAAACCTCGCCTGGACGAGAACATCGGGTTTGTGTATGGTAATTGCAACCTGAATTCAATAATAGGTTGCAGTTTCATTTTATCTGATATATTTGACAGCTCAAACCTCGTCTGGACGAGAACATCGGGTCTGTATATGGTAATCTTGCAACCCGAGTTCAGTAATAGGTTGCAGTTTCATCCAATATGATATATTTGACACCTCAAACCTCGCCTGGACTAGAACATCGGGTCTGTATATGGTAATCTTGCAACCTGAGTTCAGTAATAGGTTGCAGTTTCATCCAATATGATATATTTGACAGCTCAAACCTCGTCTGGACGAGAACATCTTGTCTGTATATCGTCATCTGCAACCTGAGTTCAGTAATAAGTTACAGTTTCATCCAATCTGACATATTTGACACCTCAAACCTCGCCTGGACGAGAACATCGGGTCTGTGTATGGTAATTGCAATCTTAATTCAATAATAGGTTGCAGTTTCATCTTATCTGATATATTTGACAATTCAAACCTCGTCTGGACGAGAACATCGGGTCTGTATATGGTAATCTTGCAACCCGAGTTCAGTAATAGGTTGCAGTTTCATCCAATATGATACATTTGACACCTCAAACCTCGCCTGGACGAGAGCATAGGGTCTGTATATGGTAATCTTGCAACCTGAGTTCAGTAATAGGTTGCAGTTTCATCCAATCTGATATATTTGACACCTCAAACCTCGTCTGGACGAGAACATCTGGTCTGTATATGGTAATTGCAACCTGAGTTCAGTAATAGGTTGCAGTTTCATCCAATCTGATATATTTGACAGCTCAAACCTTGTCTGGACGAGAACATCTGGTCTGTATATCGTCATCTGCAACCTGAGTTCAGTAATAAGTTGCAGTTTCATCCAATCTGACATATTTGACACCTCAAACCTCGCCTGGACGAGAACATCGGGTCTGTGTATGGTAATTGCAATCTGAATTCAATAATAGGTTGCAGTTTCATCTTATCTGATATATTTGACAGCTCAAACCTCGTCTGGACGAGAACATCGGGTCTGTATATGGTAATTTTGCAACCTGAGTTCAGTAATAGGTTGTAGTTTCATCCAATCTAATATATTTGACACCTCAAACCTCGTCTGGACGAGAACATCTGGTCTGTATATCGTCCTCTGCAACCTGAGTTCAGTAATAGGTTGCAGTTTCATCCAATCTGATATATTTGACACCTCAAACCTCGCCTTGACGAGAACATCGGGTCTGTGTATGGTAATTGCAATCTGAATTCAGTAATAGGTTGCAGTTTCATCCAATATGATATATTTGACAGCTCAAACCTCGTCTGGACGAGAACATCTGGTCTGTATATAGTCATCTGCAACCTGAGTTCAGTAATAAGTTGCAGTTTCATCCAATCTGACATATTTGACACCTCAATCCTCGCCTGGATGAGAACATCGGGTCTGTGTATGGTAATTGCAATCTGAATTCAATAATAGGTTGCAGTTTCATCTTATCTGATATATTTGACAGCTCAAACCTCGTCTGGACGAGAACATCGGGTCTGTATATGGTAATTGCAACCTGAATTCAATAATAGGTTGCAGTTTCATTTTATCTGATATATTTGACAGCTCAAACCTCGTCTGGACGAGAACATCGGGTCTGTATATGGTAATCTTACAACCCGAGTTCAGTAATAGGTTGCAGTTTCATCCAATATGATATATTTGACACCTCAAACCTCGCCTGGACTAGAAAATCGGGTCTGTATATGGTAATCTTGCAACCTGAGTTCAGTAATAGGTTGCAGTTTCATCCAATATGATATATTTGACAGCTCAAACCTCGTCTGGACGAGAACATCTGGTCTGTATATCGTCATCTGCAACCTGAGTTCAGTAATAAGTTGCAGTTTCATCCAATCTGACATATTTGACACCTCAAACCTCGCCTGGACGAGAACATCGGGTCTGTGTATGGTAATTGCAACCTGAATTCAATAATAGGTTGCAGTTTCATTTTATCTGATATATTTGACAGCTCAAACCTCGTCTGGACGAGAATATCGGATCTGTATATGGTAATATTGCAACCCGAGTTCAGTAATAAGTTGCAGTTTCATCCAATATGATATATTTGACACCTCAAACCTCGCCTGGACTAGAACATCGGGTCTGTATATGGTAATCTTGCAACCTGAGTTCAGTAATAGGTTGCAGTTTCATCCAATATGATATATTTGACAGCTCAAACCTCGCCTGGACGAGAACATCTGGTATGTATATCGTCATCTGCAACCTGAGTTCAGTAATAAGTTGCAGTTTCATCCAATATGACATATTTGACACCTCAAACCTCGCCTGGACGAGAACATCGGGTCTGTGTATGGTAATTGCAATCTGAATTCAATAATAGGTTGTAGTTTCATCCTATCTGATATATTTGATAGCTCAAACCTCGTCTGGACGAGAACATCGGGTCTGTATATGGTAATCTTGCAACCCGAGTTCAGTAATAGGTTGCAGTTTCATCTAATATGATACATTTGACACCTTAAACCTCGCCTGGACGAGA
>NW_020649304.1:196725-198650 GCF_003573695.1 Papaver somniferum
CGAGGTTTGAGGTGTCAAATATGTCAGATTGGATGAAACTGCAACTTATTACTGAACTCAGGTTGCAGATGACGATATACAGACCATATGTTCTCGTCCAGACGAGGTTTGAGCTGTCAAATATATCATATTGGATGAAACTGCAACCTATTACTGAACTCAGGTTACAAGATTACCATATACAGACCCGATGTTCTAGTCCAGGCGAGGTTTGAGGTGTCAAATATATCAGATTGGATGAAACTGCAACCTATTACTGAACTCAGGTTCAAATTACCATATACAGACCCGATATTCTCGTCCTGGCGAGGTTTGAGGTGTCAAATATATCAGATTGGATGAAACTGCAACTTATTACTGAACTCAGGTTGCAAGATGTTGATATACAGACCAGATGTTCTCGTCCAGACGAGGTTTGAGTTGTCAAATATATCATATTGGATGAAACTTCAACCTATTACTGAACTCAGGTTGCAAGATTACCATATACAGACCTGATGTTCTCGTCCAGGCGAGGTTTGAGGTATCAAATATATCAGATTGGATGAAACTACAACTTATTACTGAACTCAAGTTGCAGATGACGATATGCAGACCAGATGTTCTCGTCCAGACGAGGTTTGAGCTGTCAAATATATCATATTGGATGAAACTGCAACCTATTACTGAATTCAGATTGCAATTACCATACACAGACCCGATGTTCTCGTCCAGGCGAGGTTTGAGGTGTCAAATATATCAGATTGGGTGAAACTGCAACCTATTACTGAACTCAGGTTGCAGATGACGATATACAGACCAGATGTTCTCGTCCAAACGAGGTTTGAGGTGTCAAGTATATCAGATTGGATGAAACTACAACCTATTACTGAACTCAGGTTGCAAAATTACCATATACAGACCCGATGTTCTCGTCCAGACGAGGTTTGAGCTGTCAAATATATCAGATAAGATGAAACTGCAACCTATTATTGAATTCAGATTGCAATTACCATACACAGACCCGATGTTCTTGTCCAGGCGATGTTTCAGGTCTCAAATATATCAGATTGGATGAAACTGCAACCTATTACTGAACTCGGGTTGCAAGATTACCATATACAGACCCGATGTTCTCGTCCCGACGAGGTTTGAGCTGTCAAATATATCAGATAAAATGAAACTGCAACCTATTATAGAATTCAGGTTGCAATTACCATACACAGACCCTATGTTCTCGTCCAGGCGAGGTTTGAGGTGTCAAATATGTCAGATTGGATGAAACTGCAACTTATTACTGAACTCAGGTTGCAAGATGTTGATATACAGACCAGATGTTCTCGTCCAAACGAGGTTTGATCTGTCAAATATATCAGATTGGAGGAAACTGCAACCTATTACTGAACTCGGGTTGCAAGATTACCATATACAGATCCAATGTTCTCGTCCATGCGAGGTTTGAAGTGTTAAATATATCAGATTGGATGAAACTGCAACCTATTACTGAACTCAGGTTGAAATTACCATATACAGACCCGATATTCTCGTCCTGGCGAGGTTTGAGGTGTCAAATATATCAGATTGGATGAAACTGCAACTTATTACTGAACTCAGATTGCAATTACCATACACAGACCCGATGTTCTCGTCCAGGCGAGGTTTGAGGTGTCAAATATGTCAGATTGGATGAAACTGCAACTTATTACTGAACTCAGGTTGCAGATGACGATATACAAACCAGATGTTCTCGTCCAGACGAGGTTTAAGTTGTCAAATATATCATATTGGATGAAACTGCAACCTATTACTGAACTCAGGTTGCAAGATTACCATATACAGACCCGATGTTCTAGTCCAGGCGAGGTTTGAGGTGTCAAATATATCATATTGGATGAAACTGCAACCTATTACTGAACTCGGGTTGCAAGATTACCATATACAGACCC
>NW_020649304.1:198958-208992 GCF_003573695.1 Papaver somniferum
CAACCTATTACTGAACTCGGGTTGCAAGATTACCATATACAGATCCAATGTTCTCGTCCATGCGAGGTTTGAAGTGTTAAATATATCAGATTGGATGAAACTGCAACCTATTACTGAACTCAGGTTGAAATTACCATATACAGACCCGATATTCTCGTCCTGACGAGGTTTGAGGTGTCAAATATATCAGATTGGATGAAACTGCAACTTATTACTGAACTCAGGTTGCAAGATGTTGATATACAGACCAGATGTTCTCGTCCAGACGAGGTTTGAGTTGTCAAATATATCATATTGGATGAAACTTCAACCTATTACTGAACTCAGGTTGCAAGATTACCATATACAGACCTGATGTTCTCGTCCAGGCGAGGTTTGAGGTATCAAATATATCAGATTGGATGAAACTACAACTTATTACTGAACTCAAGTTGCAGATGACGATATGCAGACCAGATGTTCTCATCCAGACGAGGTTTGAGCTGTCAAATATATCAGATTGGATGAAACTACAACCTATTACTGAACTCAGGTTGCAATTACCATATACAGACCCGATGTTCTCTTCCAGGCGAGGTTTGAGGTGTCAAATATATCAGATTGGATGAAACTGCAACTTATTACTGAACTCAGGTTGCAAGATGTTGATATACAGACCAGATGTTCTCGTCCAGACGAGGTTTGAGCTGTCAAATATATCATATTGGATGAAACTGCAACCTATTACTGAACTCAGGTTGCAAGATTACCATATACAGACCCGATGTTCTAGTCCAGGCGAGGTTTGAGGTGTCAAATATATCATATTGGATGAAACTGCAACCTATTACTGAACTCGGGTTGCAAGATTACCATATAAAGACCCGATGTTCTCGTCCAGACGAGGTTTGAGCTGTCAAATATATCAGATAAAATGAAACTGCAACCTATTATTGAATTCAGGTTGCAATTACCATATACAGACCCGATGTTCTCGTCCAGACGAGGTTTGAGCTGTCAAATATATAAGATTGGATGAAACTGCAACCTATTACTGAACTCAGGTTGCAATTACCATACACAGACCCGATGTTCTCTTCCAGGCGAGGTTTGAGGTGTCAAATATATCAGATTGGATGAAACTGCAACCTATTACTGATCTCAGGTTGCAAGATTACCATATACAGACCCTATGCTCTCGTCCAGGCGAGGTTTGAGGTGTCAAATGTATCATATTAGATGAAACTGCAACCTATTACTGAACTCGGGTTGCAAGATTACCATATACAGACCCGATGTTCTCGTCCAGACGAGGTTTGAGCTATCAAATATATCAGATAAGATGAAACTACAACCTATTATTGAATTCAGATTGCAATTATCATACACAGACCCGATGTTCTCGTCCAGGCGAGGTTTGAGGTGTCAAATATGTCATATTGGATGAAACTGCAACTTATTACTGAACTCAGGTTGCAGATGACGATATACAGACCAGATGTTCTCGTCCAGACGAGGTTTGAGCTGTCAAATATATCATATTGGATGAAACTGCAACCTATTACTGAACTCAGGTTGCAAGATTACCATATACAGACCCGATGTTCTAGTCCAGGCGAGGTTTGAGGTGTCAAATATATAATATTGGATGAAACTGCAACCTATTACTGAACTCGGGTTGCAAGATTACCATATACAGACCCGATGTTCTCGTCCAGACGAGGTTTGAGCTGTCAAATATATCAGATAAAATGAAACTGCAACCTATTATTGAATTCAGGTTGCAATTACCATACACAGACCCGATGTTCTCGTCCAGGCGAGGTTTGAGGTGTCAAATATGTCAGATTGGATGAAACTGCAACTTATTACTGAACTCAGGTTGCAAGATGTTGATATACAGACCAGATGTTCTCGTCCAAACGAGGTTTGATCTGTCAAATATATCAGATTGGATGAAACTGCAACCTATTACTGAACTCGGGTTGCAAGATTACCATATATAGACCCGATGTTCTCGTCCAGGCAAGGTTTGAGGTGTCAAATATATCAGATTGGATAAAACTACAAACTATTACTGAACTCAGGTTGCAAAATTACCATATACAGATCCAATGTTCTCGTCCATGCGAGGTTTGAAGTGTTAAATATATCAGATTGGATGAAACTGCAACCTATTACTGAACTCAGGTTGAAATTACCATATACAGACCCGATATTCTCGTCCTGGCGAGGTTTGAGGTGTCAAATATATCAGATTGGATGAAATTGCAACTTATTACTGAACTCAGGTTGCAAGATGTTGATATACAGACCAGATGTTCTCATCCAGACGAGGTTTGAGCTGTCAAATATATCATATTGGATGAAACTTCAACCTATTACTGAACTCAGGTTGCAAGATTACCATATACAGACCTGATATTCTCGTCCAGGTGAGGTTTGAGGTGTCAAATATATCAGATTGGATGAAACTACAACTTATTACTGAACTCAAGTTGCAGATGACGATATACAGACCAGATGTTCTCGTCCAGACGAGGTTTGAGCTGTCAAATATATCAGATTGGATGAAACTGCAACTTATTACTGAACTCAGGTTGCAAGATGTTGATATACAGACCAGATGTTTTCGTCCAAGCGAGGTTTGAGGTGTCAAATATATCAGATTAGATGAAATTGCAACCTATTACTGAACTCAGGTTTCAAGATTACCATATACAGACCCGATGTTCTCGTCCAGGCGAGGTTTTAGGTATCAAATATATCAGATTGGATGAAACTGCAACCTATTACTGAACTCAGGTTGCAATATTACCATATACAGACCCGAGGTTATCGTCCACGCGAGGTTTGAGGTGTCAAATATATCAGATTGGATGAAACTGCAACTTATTACTGAACTCGGGTTGCAAGATTACCATATGCAGACCCGATGTTCTAGTCCAGGCGAGGTTTGAGGTGTCAAATATATCACATTGAATGAAACTGCAACATATTACTGAACTTAGGTTGCAAGATTACCATATACAGAACCGAGGTTCTCGTCCACGCGAGGTTTGGGGTGTCAAATATATCATATTGCATGCAACTGCAACCTATTACTGAACTCAAGTTGCAAGATTACCATATACAGACCCGATGATCTCGTCCCGGCGAGGTTTGAGGTGTCAAATGTATCAGATTGGATGAAAATGCAACCTATTACTAAACTCAGGTTGCAATATTACCATATACAAACCCGATGTTCTCGTCCAGGCGAGGTTTGAGGTGTCAAATATGTCAGATTTGATGAAACTGCAACTTATTACTGAACTCAGGTTGCAAGATGTTGATATACAGACCAGATGTTCTCGTCCAGACAAGGTTTGATCTGTCAAATATATCAGATTGGATGAAACTTCAACCTATTACTGAACTCGGGTTGCAAGATTACCATATATAGACCCGATGTTCTCGCCCAGGCGAGGTTTGAGGTGTCAAATATATCAGATTGGATAAAACTACAAACTATTACTGAACTCAGGTTGCAAAATTACCATATACAGATCCAATGTTCTCGTCCATGCGAGGTTTGAAGTGTTAAATATATCAGATTGGATGAAACTGCAACCTATTACTGAACTCAGGTTGAAATTACCATATACAGACCCGATATTCTCGTCCTGGCGAGGTTTGAGGTGTCAATTATATCAGATTGGATGAAACTGCAACTTATTACTGAACTCAGGTTGCAAGATGTTGATATACAAACCAGATGTTCTCGTCCAGACGAGGTTTGAGCTGTCAAATATATCAGATTGGATGAAACTGCAACCTATTACTGAACTCAGGTTGCAAGATTACCATATACAGGCCCGATGTTCTCTTCTAGGCGAGTTTTGAGGTATCAAATATATCAGATTAGATGAAACTGCAACCTATTACTGAACTCAGGTTCCAAGATTACCATATACAGACCTGATGTTCTCGTCCAGGCGATGTTTGAGGTGTCAAATATATTAGATTGGATGAAACTGCAACCTATTACTGAGCTCGGGTTGCAAGATTACCATATACAGACCCGAGGTTCCCGTCCTCGCGAGGTTTGAGGTGTCAAATACATCAGATTGGATGAAAGTTCAACCTATTACTGAACTCGGTTTGCAAGATTACCATATGCAGACCAGATGTTCTAGTCCAGGCGAGGTTTGAGGTGTCAAATCTATCAGATTGAATGAAACTGCAACATATTACTGAACTTAGGTTGCAAGATTACCATATACAGACCCGATGTTCTCGTCCAGGCGAGGTTTGGGGTGTCAAATATATCATATTGGATGCAACTGCAACCTATTACTGAACTCAGGTTGCAAGATTATCATATACAAACCCGATGTTCTAGTCCAGGCGAGGTTTGAGGTATCAAATATATCAGATTGGATGAAACTGCAACATATTCCTGAACTTAGGTTGCAAGATTACCATATACAAATTCGATGTTCTCGTCTCGGCGAAGTTTGAGGTGTCAAATATATCAGATTGGATGAAACTGCAACCTATTACTGAACTCAGGTTGCAAGATTACCATATACAGACCCGATGTTCTCGTCCAGGCGAGGTTTGAGGTGTCAAATATATCAGATTGGATGAAACTAAAACCTATTACCGAACTCAGGTTGCAAGATTACCATATACAGACCCGATGTTCTCGTCCAGGTGAGGTTTGAGGTGTCAAATATATCAGATTGGATGAAACTGCAACCTATTACTGAACTCAGGTTGCAAGATTACCATATACAGACCCGATGTTCTCGTCCAGGTGAGGTTTGAGGTGTCAAATATATCAGATTGGATGAAACTACAACCTATTACTGAACTCAGGTTGCAAAATTACCATATACAGACCCGATGTTCTCTCCCAGGTGAGGTTTGAGGTGTCAAATATATCAGATTGGATGAAACTGCAACATATTACTGAACTCAGGTTGCAATTACCATATACAGACCCGATGTTCTCGTCCAGGCGAGGTTCGAGGTGTCAAATATATCATATTGGATGAAACTAACAAAAAATTACTGAACTCAGGTTGCAAGATTACCATATAAAGACTTGATGTTCTAGTCCCGGCGAGGTTTGAGGTGTCAAATATATCAGATTGAATGAAACTGCAAACTATTACTGAACTTAGGTTGCAAGATTACCATATACAGACCCGATGTTCTCGTCCAGGCGAGGTTTGAGGTGTCAAATATATCAGATTGGATGAAACTGCAACTTATTACTGAATTCAGGTTGCAAGATTACCATATACAGACCCGATGTTCTCGTCCAGGCGAGGTTTGAGGTGTCAAATATATCAGATTGGATGAAACTGCAACATATTACTGAACTTAGGTTGCAAGATTACCATATACAGACCCGAGGTTCTCGTCCACGCGAGGTTTGGGATGTCAAATATATCAGATTGCATGCAACTTCAACCTATTACTGAACTCAAGTGTCAAAATTACCATATACAGACCCGATGATCTCGTCCCGGCGAGGTTTGAGGTGTCAAATGTATCAGATTGGATGAAAATGCAACCTATTACTAAACTCAGGTTGCAATATTACCATATACAAACCCGATGTTCTCGTCCAGGCGAGGTTTGAGGTGTCAA
Source organism: Papaver somniferum (assembly GCF_003573695.1). Classification (NCBI taxonomy): domain Eukaryota; kingdom Viridiplantae; phylum Streptophyta; class Magnoliopsida; order Ranunculales; family Papaveraceae; genus Papaver; species Papaver somniferum. The sequence continues at coordinate 204,581 of NW_020649304.1, forward strand.
ATATATCAGATTGGATGAAACTGCAACTTATTACTGAATTCAGGTTGCAAGATTACCATATACAGACCCGATGTTCTCGTCCAGGCGAGGTTTGAGGTGTAAAATATATCATATTGGATGAAACTGCAACCTATTAATGAACTCAGGTTGCAAGATTACCATATACCGACCTAATGTTCTCGTCCAGGCGATGTTTGAGGTGTCAAATATATCAGATTGGATGAAACTGCAACCTATTACTGAACTCGGGTTGCAAGATTACCATATACAGACCCGATGTTCTCAACCAGGCGAGGTTTGAGGTGTCAAATATATCAGATTGGATGAAACTACAACCTATTACTGAACTCAGGTTGCAAAATTACCATATGCAGACCCGATGTTCTCGTCCATGCGAGGTTTGAGGTGTTAAATATATCAGATTGGATGAAACTACAACCTATTACTGAACTCAGGTTGCAATTACCATATACAGACCCGGTGTTCTCGTCCCGGCGAGGTTTGAGGTGTCAAATATATCAGATTGGATGAAACTGCAACTTATTACTGAACTCAGGTTGCAGATGACGATATACAGACCAGATGTTCTCGTCCAGACGAGGTTTGAGCTGTCAAATATATCAGATTGGATGAAACTGCAACCTATTACTGAACTCAGGTTGCAAGATTACCGTATACAGACCCGATGTTCTCGTCTCGGCGATGTTTGAGGTGTCAAATATATCAGATTAGATGAAACTGCAACCTATTACTGAATTCAGGTTGCAAGATAACCATGTACAGACCTGATGTTCTCGTCCAGGCGATGTTTGAGGTGTCAAATATATCAGATTGGATGAAACTGCAACCTATTACTGAGCTCGGGTTGCAAGATTAACATATACAGACCCGATGTTCTCGCCCAGGCGAGGTTTGAGGTGTCAAATATATCAAATTGGATGAAACTACAACCTATTACTGAACTCAGGTTGCAAAATTTCCATATGCAGACCCGATGTTCTCGTCCATGCGAGGTTTGAGGTGTTAAATATATCAGATTGAATGAAACTACAACCTATTACTGAACTCAGGTTGCAATTACCATATACAGACCCGGTGTTCTCGTCCCGGCGAGGTTTGAGGTGTCAAATATATCAGATTGGATGAAACTGCAACTTATTACTGAACTCAGGTTACAGATGACGATATACATACCAGATGTTCTCGTCCAGACGAGGTTTGAGCTGTCAAATATATCAGATTGGATGAAACTGCAACCTATTACTGAACTCAGGTTGCAAGATTACCATATACAGGCCCGATGTTCTCTTCAAGGCGAGTTTTGAGGTATCAAATATATCAGATTGGATGAAACTGCAACCTATTACTGAACTCAGGTTGCAAGATTACCGTATACAGACCCGATGTTCTCGTCTCGGCGATGTTTGAGGTGTCAAATATATCAGATTAGATGAAACTGCAACCTATTACTGAACTCAGGTTGCAAGATTACCATATACAGACCTGATCTTCTCGTCCAGGCGATGTTTGAGGTGTCAAATATATCAGATTGGATGAAACTGCAACCTATTACTGAGCTCAGGTTGCAAGATTACCATATACAGACCCGATGTTCTCGTCCAGGCGAGGTTTGAGGTGTCAAATATATCAGATTGGATGAAACTACAACCTATTACTGAACTCAGGTTGCAAAATTACCATATGCAGACCCGATGTTCTCGTCCATGCGAGGTTTGAGGTGTTAAATATATCAGATTGGATGAAACTACAACCTATTACTGAACTCAGGTTGGAATTACCATATACAGACCCGGTGTTCTCGTCCAGACGAGGTTTGAGCTGTCAAATATATCAGATTGGATGAAACTGCAACCTATTACTGAACTCAGGTTGCAAGATTACCATATACAGACCCTATGCTCTCGTCCAGGCGAGATTTGAGGTGTCAAAGATATCAGATTGGATGAAACTGCAACCTATTACTGAACTCAGGTTTCAAGATTACCATATACAGACCCGATGTTCTCAACCAGGCCAGGTTTAAGGTGTCAAATATATCATATTGGAAGAAACTACAACCTATTACTGAACTCAGGTTGCAAAATTACCATATGCAGACCCGATGTTTTCGTCCATGCGAGGTTTGATGTGTTAAATATATCAGATTGGATGAAACTACAACCTATTACTAAACTCAGGTTGCAATTACCATATACAGACCCGGTGTTCTCGTCCCGGCGAGGTTTGAGGTGTCAATGTATCAGATTGGATGAAACTGCAACTTATTACTGAACTCAGGTTGCAGATGACGATATACAGACCAGATGTTCTCGTCCAGACGAGGTTTGAGCTGTCAAATATATCATATTGGATGAGACTGCAACCTATTACTGAACTCAGGTTGCAATTATCATATACAGACCCGATGTTCTCTTCCAGGCGAGGTTTGAGGTGTCAAATATATCAGATTGGATGAAACTGCAACCTATTACTGAACTCAGGTTGCAAGATTACCATATACAGACCCTATGCTCTCGTCCAGGCGAGGTTTGAGGTGCATAATATATCAGATTGGATGAAACTACAACCTATTACTGAACTCAGGTTGCAAGATTACCATATACAGACCCGATGTGCTCGTCCAGGCGAGGTTTGAGGTGACAAATATATCAGATTGGATGAAACTGCAACCTATTACTGAACTCGGGTTGCAAGATTACCATATATAGACCCGATGTTCTCGTCCAGGAGAGGTTTGAGGTGTCAAATATATCAGATTGGATGAAACTACAACCTATTACTGAACTCAGGTTATTAAATTACCATATACAGACCCGATGTTCTCGTCCAGGCGAGGTTTGAGGTGTTAAATATATCAGATTGGATGAAACTGCAACCTATTACTGAACTCAGGTTGCAAAATTACCATATACAAACCTGATGTTCTCGTCCACACGAGGTTTGAGGTGTCAAATATATCAGATTGGATGAAACTGCAACCTATTACTGTACTCGGGTTGCAAGATTACCATATGCAGACTGATGTTCTAGTCCAGGCGAGGTTTGAGGTGTAAAATATATCAAATTGAATGAAACTGCAACCTATTACTGAACTTAGGTTGAAACATTACCATATACAGACCCGATGTTCTCGTCCAGGTGATGTTTGAGGTGTCAAATATATCAGATTGGATGAAACTGCAACCTATTACTGAACTCAGGTTGCAAGATTACCATATACAAACCTAATGTTCTCGTCCAGGCGATGTTTTAGGTGTCAAATATATCAAATTGGATGAAAATGCAACCTATTACTGAACTCGGGTTTCAAGATTACCATATACAAACCCGATGTTCTCAACCAGGCGAGGTTTGAGGTGTCAAATATATCAGATTGGATGAAACTACAACCTATTACTGAACTCAGTTTGCAAAATTACCATATGCAGACCCGATGTTCTCGTACATGCGAGGTTTGAGGTGTTAAATATATCAGATTGGATGAAACTACAACCTATTACTGAACTCAGGTTGCAATTACCATATACAGACCCGGTGTTCTCGTCCCGGCGAGGTTTGAGGTGTCAAATATATCAGATTGGATGAAACTGCAACTTATTACTGAACTCAGGTTGCAGATGACGATATACAGACCAGAGGTTCTCGTTCAAACGAGGTTTGAGCTGTCAAATATATCAGATTGGATGAAACTGCAACCTATTACTGAACTCAGGTTGCAATTACCATATACAGACCCGATGTTCTCTTCCAGGCGAGGTTTGAGGTGTCAAATATTTCAGATTGGATGAAACTGCAACCTATTACTGAACTCAGGTTGAAACATTACCATATACAGACCCGATGTTCTCGTCCAGGCGAGGTTTGAGGTGACAAATATATCATATTGGATGAAACTGCAACCTATTACTGAACTCGGGTTGCAAGATTACCATATACAGACCCGATGTTCTTGTCCAGGAGAGGTTTGAGGTGTCAAATATATCATATTGGATGAAACTACAACCTATTACTGAACTCAGGTTATTAAATTACCATATACAGACCCGATGTTCTCGTCCAGGCGAGGTTTAAGGTGTTAAATATATCAGATTGGATGAAACTGCAACCTATTACTGAACTCAGGTTGCAATTACCATATACAGACCCGATGTTCTCGTCCACACGAGGTTTGAGGTGTCAAATATATCAGATTGGATGAAACTGCAACCTATTACTGAACTCGGGTTGCAGATGACGATATACAGACCAGATGTTCTCGTTCAAACGAGGTTTGAGCTGTCAAATATATCAGATTGGATGAAACTACAACCTATTACTGAACTCAGGTTGCAATTACCATATACAGACCCGATGTTCTCTTCCAGGCGAGGTTTGAGGTGTCAAATATTTCA
>NW_020649304.1:209002-213401 GCF_003573695.1 Papaver somniferum
CAACCTATTACTGAACTCAGTTTGCAAAATTACCATATGCAGACCCGATGTTCTCGTACATGCGAGGTTTGAGGTGTTAAATATATCAGATTGGATGAAACTACAACCTATTACTGAACTCAGGTTGCAATTACCATATACAGACCCGGTGTTCTCGTCCCGGCGAGGTTTGAGGTGTCAAATATATCAGATTGGATGAAACTGCAACTTATTACTGAACTCAGGTTGCAGATGACGATATACAGACCAGAGGTTCTCGTTCAAACGAGGTTTGAGCTGTCAAATATATCAGATTGGATGAAACTGCAACCTATTACTGAACTCAGGTTGCAATTACCATATACAGACCCGATGTTCTCTTCCAGGCGAGGTTTGAGGTGTCAAATATTTCAGATTGGATGAAACTGCAACCTATTACTGAACAAAGGTTGCAAGATTACCATATACAGACCCTATGCTCTCGTCCAGGCGAGATTTGAGGTGTCAAATATATCAGATTGGATGAAACTGCAACCTATTACTGAACTCAGGTTTCAAGATTACCATATACAGACCCGATTTTCTCAACCAGGCGAGGTTTCAGGTGTAAAATATATCAGATTGAATGAAACTGCAACCTATTACTGAACTTAGGTTGAAACATTACCATATACAGACCCGATGTTCTCGTCCAGGTGAGGTGTCAAATATATCAGATTGGATGAAACTGCAACCTATTACTGAACTCAGGTTGCAAGATTACCATATACAGACCTAATGTTCTCGTCCAGCCGATGTTTGAGGTGTCAAATATATCAGATTGGATGAAACTGCAACCTATTACTGAACTCGGGTTGCAAGATTACCATCTACAAACCCGATGTTCTCAACCAGGAGAGGTTTGAGGTGTCAAATATATCAGATTGGATGAAACTACAACCTATTACTGAACTCAGGTTGCAAAATTACCATATGCAGACCCGATGTTCTCGTCCATGCGAGGTTTGAGGTGTTAAATATATCAGATTGGATGAAACTACAACCTATTACTGAATTCAGGTTGCAATTACCATATACAGACCCGGTGTTCTCGTCCCGGCGAGGTTTGAGGTGTCAAATATATCAGATTGGATGAAACTGCAACTTATTACTGAACTCAGGTTGCAGATGACGATATACAGACCAGATGTTCTCGTTCAAACGAGGTTTGAGCTGTCAAATATATCAGATTGGATGAAACTGTAACCTATTACTGAACTCAGGTTGCAATTACCATATACAGACCCGATGTTCTCTTCCAGGCGAGGTTTGAGGTGTCAAATATTTCAGATTGGATGAAATTGCAACCTATTACTGAACACAGGTTGCAAGATTACCATATACAGACCCTATGCTCTCGTCCAGGCGAGATTTGAGGTGTCAAATATATCAGATTGGATGAAACTGCAACCTATTACTGAACTCAGGTTTCAAGATTACCATATACAGACCCGATGTTCTCAACCAGGCAAGGTTTGAGGTGTCAAATATATCATATTGGAAGAAACTACAACCTATTACTGAACTCAGGTTGAAACATTACCATATACAGACCCGATGTTCTCGTCCAGGCGAGGTTTGAGGTGACAAATATATCATATTGGATGAAACTGCAACCTATTACTGAACTCGGGTTGCAAGATTACCATATACAGACCCGATGTTCTTGTCCAGGAGAGGTTTGAGGTGTCAAATATATCATATTGGATGAAACTACAACCTATTACTGAACTCAAGTTATTAAATTACCATATACAGACCCGATGTTCTCGTCCAGGCGAGGTTTAAGGTGTTAAATATATCAGATTGGATGAAACTGCAACCTATTACTGAACTCAGGTTGCAAAATTACCATATACAAACCTGATGTTCTCGTCCACACGAGGTTTGAGGTGTCAAATATATCAGATTGGATGAAACTGCAACCTATTACTGAACTCGGGTTGCAAGATTACCATATGCAGACTGATGTTCTAGTCCAGGCGAGGTTTTAGGTGTAAAATATATCAGATTGAATGAAACTGCAACCTATTACTGAACTCAGGTTGCAATTACCATATACAGACCCGATGTTCTCTTCCAGGCGAGGTTTGAGGTGTCAAATATTTCAGATTGGATGAAACTGCAACCTATTACTGAACTCAGGTTGAAACATTACCATATACAGACCCGATGTTCTCGTCCAGGCGAGGTTTGAGGTGACAAATATATCATATTGGATGAAACTGCAACCTATTACTGAACTCGGGTTGCAAGATTACCATATACAGACCCGATGTTCTTGTCCAGGAGAGGTTTGAGGTGTCAAATATATCATATTGGATGAAACTACAACCTATTACTGAACTCAGGTTATTAAATTACCATATACAGACCCGATGTTCTCGTCCAGGCGAGGTTTAAGGTGTTAAATATATCAGATTGGATGAAACTGCAACCTATTACTGAACTCAGGTTGCAATTACCATATACAGACCCGATGTTCTCTTCCAGGCGAGGTTTGAGGTGTCAAATATTTCAGATTGGATGAAACTGCAACCTATTACTGAACTCAGGTTGAAACATTACCATATACAGACCCGATGTTCTCGTCCAGGCGAGGTTTGAGGTGACAAATATATCATATTGGATGAAACTACAACCTATTACTGAACTCGGGTTGCAAGATTACCATATACAGACCCGATGTTCTTGTCCAGGAGAGGTTTGAGGTGTCAAATATATCATATTGGATGAAACTACAACCTATTACTGAACTCAGGTTATTAAATTACCATATACAGACCCGATGTTCTCGTCCAGGCGAGGTTTAAGGTGTTAAATATATCAGATTGGATGAAACTGCAACCTATTACTGAACTCAGGTTGCAAAATTACCATATACAAACCTGATGTTCTCGTCCACACGAGGTTTGAGGTGTCAAATATATCAGATTGGATGAAACTGCAACCTATTACTGAACTCGGGTTGCAGATGACGATATACAGACCAGATGTTCTCGTTCAAACGAGGTTTGAGCTGTCAAATATATCAGATTGGATGAAACTACAACCTATTACTGAACTCAGGTTGCAATTACCATATACAGACCCGATGTTCTCTTCCAGGCGAGGTTTGAGGTGTCAAATATTTCAGATTGGATGAAACTGCAACCTATTACTGAACACAGGTTGCAAGATTACCATATACATATCGTATGCTCTCGTCCAGGCGAGATTTGAGGTGTCAAATATATCAGATTGGATGAAACTGCAACCTATTACTGAACTCAGGTTTCAAGATTACCATATACAGACCCGATGTTCTCAACCAAGCGAGGTTTGAGGTGTCAAATATATCATATTGGAAGAAACTGCAACCTATTACTGAACTCAGGTTGCAAGATTACTATATACAGACCCGATGTTCTCGTCCAGGCGAGGTTTGAGGTGACAAATATATCATATTGGATGAAACTGCAACCTATTACTGAACTCGGGTTGCAATATTACCATATACAGACCCGATGTTCTCGTCCAGGAGAGGTTTGAGGTGTCAAATATATCAGATTGGATGAAACTACAACCTATTACTGAACTCAGGTTATTAAATTACCATATACAGACCCGATGTTCTCGTCCAGGCGAGGTTTAAGGTGTTAAATATATCAGATTGGATGAAACTGCAACCTATTACTGAACTCAGGTTACAAAATTACCATATACAAACCTGATGTTCTCGTCCACACGAGGTTTGAGGTGTCAAATATATCAGATTGGATGAAACTGCAACCTATTACTGAACTCGGGTTGCAAGATTACCATATGCAGACTGATGTTCTAGTCCAGGCGAGGTTTGAGGTGTAAAATATATCAGATTGAATGAAACTGCAACCTATTACTGAACTTAGGGTGCAAGATTACCATATACAGACCCGATGTGCTCGTCCAGGCGAGGTTTGAGGTGACAAATATATCAGATTGGATGAAACTGCAACCTATTACTGAACTCGGGTTGCAAGATTACCATACACAGACCCGATGTTCTCGTCCAGGAGAGGTTTGAGGTGTTAAATATATCAGATTGGATGAAACTACAACCTATTACTGAAGTCAGGTTATTAAATTACCATATACAGACCCGATGATCTCGTCCAGGCGAGGTTTGAGGTGTTAAATATATCAGATTGGATGAAACTGCAACCTATTACTGAACTCAGGTTGCAAAATTACCATATACAAACCTGATGTTCTCGTCCACACGAGGTTTGAGGTTCAAATATATCAGATTGGATGAAACTGCAACCTATTACTGAACTCAGGTTGCAATTACCATATACAGACCCGATGTTCTCTTCCAGGCGAGGTTTGAGGTGTCAAATATATCAGATTGGATGAAACT
>NW_020649304.1:1775757-1777603 GCF_003573695.1 Papaver somniferum
AAACAGAAATTAGGTAAATTATTTCTACCTAATTTGACAGTACAAATCAGACCCATATCTTCTATAATGCTCCTCCATGCTTCTCCCTAACAGTAATTAGAGTTTACTCGAAAATCCCCAAATTAACTGAAATTAGGGTTTGGGTTTTTCTTACCTTGATGTGACAAATCTCCTCAATTAGCATCGACCCATGTCTTCTCTGCTTCTCCTGGTGCCTTTCCCATACCTTGATTTCTTTTCTAGCTTCACCTAATTTCTCTGCCATGTCCATCAATTCTTTTTCCCTAATTTTCAAAACCCTAGACTAGGGGAAATCAGTGAATAGGAAATGATGGGCACGTTAGAGGGATTTGGGAGTGATGATGATGGTGTTTGTTGGCAGTTGGTGGAAGTGGTGGTTGTGGAAGTGGAGTTGGTGGTGATGATGGCGGACATGGTGGTGGTACGGGTTCTGCATACGGGGGAAGGAAGAAGAGATGGAGAAGAAAGAAGAAGTCGATAGAGTTAGGGTTAGGGGGCGTTTGGCTAGGGGTATAGGGTGTTCGATACTTGGGTGTTAGGCGGGTTCAATGAGGTTTGATGATCTGCGACAAGGAGCGATGGATGGGAAGATGGTAGGTGGATCCAACGGCGATACGAAGGTAAGCGTGGAGCGACCGTCGGATGAAGGGATGTAGCAAAACGGACGACCCAAGATGGAGATGGGCGTTGCGATGTAAAGCGGGGGCTTCGGAGTTTAATGTGCGATGATGGAGCGACCGCAGGATGCTGAAATGCTTCGATCTGACGGCTGAAATCCGAGACGGGCTTGGATAGTGGAAATGTGTTTGAGTAAGGGTTTTGGGCCTTGGGTATGCCAAGCCCATATCTTCTTTAAGGACAATTCTTCTTCTTCAAGACCATTCCTAGCCTCTTGGTTTTGTGCACAACGTTCTTCGCGGCTTCCTTGCGTAACTCCTCCCGGCTTTTCACTACTTTTCTGCTCTATTCTGCTCCGCAATTCATCCAAACTTTATTTATTACCTAAAAATATAAAATTAAGTAAGAAAAATATTTATTCTTGAAAACAATGAAAATACAGAATATGGGATAAAATGTAGAATTAATGCACAAAGGATGAGTTAAATGCCAACAAAAAGAGATAAATATATACAATATTTGGCACTCATCAAATACCCCCAAACCTGAATTTTACTTGTCCTCAAGTAAAACAAAACTAAGGAAATCCTAACTATACCACTGTCGCTGGTCTCTCGAATGCATTTAGCATATGCACTAAGCCTTTTGAACCACTAAGTGTCCCTAGTGGACGAGTTGAAGTCTCGTGAAGGTTTGCTTAGAACGTACCTACAAAGTTCTAGGTCAAAATATAAGCTCAGATTCCATCAAATGTGACATGTGCAAGTCAGTTTAAGCTCACAGCAAAATGGAGATGTCAATCTAGCTATCCAAGGCACAATCCTAGCAGTGATAACAAATAAAGACATGTGATAAGAGTGTAAAGTGTATCTACACATGTGTAAAGAAAGATCGGATGTTATGACTACTAATCACCAAGAGATAGTTTCTCAGGCTAAGAACCAAGGTCGAAATCTAGCTAGCTATCCGGACTTTACGAGAATTGTGAATGAGTAGGAGGTGTTTCACAATTACTCGCGTTGTACATCAATGGCATACACCCTTCCTTGCTTATTACAATGAAACAACAAAATGACTCTTTACATGACTCTTATTTACATTGAATACTCTCTTTTATTTTTGGAACAAGAGAGGATGGATTTGAAAAATACTTGATTTTTTTTTTTTTTTCTGAATATATACATCATTTTTTTTTTTTTTTTTTTTT
>NW_020649304.1:1777724-1850695 GCF_003573695.1 Papaver somniferum
CCCACAGTGTAAATGTTTAGTTTTCAAATGGATGTTAAGCCCACAGTCCCAGAAATTTAGTTGGGCTTTGGCTAGCTACTAACTAAAATATGAGGCCCAACTGGGCTTTCAAAAGTTCAGTTTTCTTTAATTTAAACAACAGGCCCAAATTAATCTAAAACCACAAGCCCACAAGAAATTAAACAAACAAGCCCACAAGAAATTAATTACAAACCCAACAGAAAGATGGAAAAAATTATTACAAGCCCACAAATTAAAAATGGAAGCCCACAGGTTGGGTTCTCTTAATGGGTTTAGGCTTACTTGCTTAAGCACAGCCCAGCTGCTCAGTTTGGTTGCAAAAGCCCAGTTGGGCTTTGGATCATCCTAAGCTTTGGCTTTTCTGAGGCCCAGTTGGGCTTTGGTTCAACTTCTTCACCTTCTGCAGCTTACAGCCCAGTTGGGCTTTATCTTACACCAGCTGCAACAGCTTCAGTGGCAGCAGCTTCACCAGTTCAGGGCTTTGCACCATCAGCAGGGGCTTAGCAGCAGCAGCAGTACAGTTCAACAACAGCAACAGGCAGCAACAGGGGTAGTTCAGCAGCAACAGGCTGCAACAGCAGCCACAGAAGCTCAGCAGCAGTAGCAGGGGACCAGCAACACAGGCTCAGCTCAACAACAGCAGCTGTAGCAGCTCAAGGCAAGCTGCACAGCACAACAGCCTTTGAACATCAGCACAGCAAGGTACCTGGACAGCTCAAGGAGAAGATTAGTTTCTTGCTAGAAGCTAAGAAGTTCAGCTGCACTACACAGCAGCTACTAAAACAGCAAGTTACACTAAAATGCAAGAATGCAATGCATGATGAGTATGCTAGAATGAAACAATATGCAAAAGAGTATGCAATGATGCAAATGAACTAACATGCAAAAACATCGAAGAAAAATTCAACACAACACAACCAAGTCCCCGGCAGCGGCGCCAAAAACTTGGTAGGCATTTAAAAGGTGTGAGAATAAGACAATAAATGGATGCCTACAGTGATACCTGCAAGTGCACAGGGTCAGTTGTAGCTTGTGTGCAAGAACAGGGTCATTCCACAGGGACTTGGGGTGTATTGAAGCATTCCTAAGCTAGTTAATCTAAATGCAATGAGTGACAATGACACAATGAAGCAAAGAGAGCAAAACAGGGCCTATACAAGGTGAGTTAAAGGTGACAGTGGCATATACAATGGTATGGTAGTGGCAATGTGGTAGTGATAAATCAAGACAGTTGCAAACCAAGGCCTAAGCCAAGGGCAATGGCAGGGGAGCAAAACTACAGATACAAAACAGAGAAACAACACAACTAGGTTATGAATCCACCTTGTGACCTAGCCAGATAGTGTAATTCTATGTTAAATCCCTGTCCCTAATGGAGCTAGGTGAAGGTTCAAGCCTGCCTATGTTCCAGGGCGTACATAAATGGAATGGAAAGATAAAAAGCTTGCTCAACTGTTTACTCCTAGCATTGACTGTCTTTTGACAGCACAATCAATCACAAGCACAGTTGAGCACTAATTTCCTCCATTTCTCAATCAATTCTATTTACATGAATTATAACCTAACATTCCACCACTAACAGTGACTTAAGGCATCATCTCAGCCTAGCTATACACATACACATGTGAGCTCACATAACAGCAACAAAAAAAACATTTACTAAACAGAGAACTACAAACTAACATGTGAACTAGAATGAAATGTGAATTAAAACATAAAACAAACTGAATTGAAACAAGATAAACTAAAACTGAATTTGGAATTAAAATTGAAAATTAAAATTAAATCTACAAATACAAAACAGGGAAGAAAAATCTACCCAAGAGGAACTGGCTAGTCCAGCCCTCATGGGGATACACTGGCTAGTCCAGAGATAAGCCTTTACATCACACCCACAATCATATTTATACCCAATTACAAGTTAGGGTTCTTCCCAAAAAATCCCTAAAATCAAACAGAAATTAGGTAAATTATTTCTACCTAATTTGACAGTACAAATCAGACCCATATCTTCTATAATGCTCCTCCATGCTTCTCCCTAACAGTAATTAGAGTTTACTCGAAAATCCCCAAATTAACTGAAATTAGGGTTTGGGTTTTTCTTACCTTGATGTGACAAATCTCCTCAATTAGCATCGACCCATGTCTTCTCTGCTTCTCCTGGTGCCTTTCCCATACCTTGATTTCTTTTCTAGCTTCACCTAATTTCTCTGCCATGTCCATCAATTCTTTTTCCCTAATTTTCAAAACCCTAGACTAGGGGAAATCAGTGAATAGGAAATGATGGGCACGTTAGAGGGATTTGGGGGTGATGATGATGGTGTTTGTTGGCAGTTGGTGGAAGTGGTGGTTGTGGAAGTGGAGTTGGTGGTGATGATGGCGGACATGGTGGTGGTACGGGTTCTGCAGACGGGGGAAGGAAGAAGAGATGGAGAAGAAAGAAGAAGTCGATAGAGTTAGGGTTAGGGGGCGTTTGGCTAGGGGTATAGGGTGTTCGATACTTGGGTGTTAGGCGGGTTCAGCGAGGTTTGATGATCTGCGACAAGGAGCGATGGATGGGAAGATGGTAGGTGGATCCAACGGCGATACGGAGGTAAGCGTGGAGCGACCGTCGGATGAAGGGATGTAGCAAAACGGACGACCCAAGATGGAGATGGGCATTGCGATGTAAAGCGGGGGCTTCGGAGTTTGATGTGCGATGATGGAGCGACCGTAGGATGCTGAAATGCTTCGATCTGACGGCTGAAATCCGAGACGGGCTTGGATAGTGGAAATGTGTTTGAGTAAGGGTTTTGGGCCTTGGGTATGCCAAGCCCATATCTTCTTTAAGGACAATTCTTCTTCTTCAAGACCATTCCTAGCCTCTTGGTTTTGTGCACAACGTTCTTCGCGGCTTCCTTGCGTAACTCCTCCCGGCTTTTCACTACTTTTCTGCTCTATTCCACTCCGCAATTCATCCAAACTTTATTTATTACCTAAAAATATAAAATTAAGTAAGAAAAATATTTATTCTTGAAAACAATGAAAATACAGAATATGGGATAAAATGTAGAATTAATGCACAAAGGATGAGTTAAATGCCAACAAAAAGGGATAAATATATGCACTTTTTAGCACTCATCAAATACCCCCAAACCTGAATTTTACTTGTCCTCAAGTAAAACAAAACTAAGGAAATCCTACCTATACCACTGTCGCTGGTCTCTCGAATGCATTTAGCATATGCACTAAGCCTTTTAAACCACTAAGTGTCCCTAGTGGACGAGTTGAAGTCTCGTGAAGGTTTGCTTAGAACGTACCTACAAAGTTCTAGGTCAAAATATAAGCTCAGATTCCATCAAATGTGACATGTGCAAAACAGTTTAAGCTCACAACAAAATGGAGATGTCAATCTAGCTATCGAAGGCACAATCCTAGCACTGATAACAAAAAAAAGACATGTGATAAGAGTGTAAAGTGTATCTACACATGTGTAAGTTATGACTACTAATCACCAAGAGATAGTTTCTCAGGCTAAGAACTGAGGTCGAAATCTAGCTAGCTGTCCGGACTTTACGAGAATTGTGAATGAGTTGGAGGTATTTCACAATTACTCGCGTTGTACATCAATGGCATACACCCTCCTTGCTTATTACAATGAAACAACAAAATGACTCTTTACATGACTCTTATTTACATTGACTATTCTCTTTTTATTTTTGGAACAAGAGATGATGGAATTGATAAATACTTGATTTTTTTGGAAACACTTTTGATACATGTACAAAAGGAAACAAAAGATTACATGACACTTTGCAAGAGGTAGCCCTTTTTGATGCACCCAGTTAAATTCGATGGTTGTCTTTCTTAATGTAACCTCCACCTTCTATCCCAACCAACCAAAGAACAAGCTAGTCAAGTTTCGTTCAGTATTCTAAAGTGATTGGCAATCGTAACTTCCTATCAAACACCTTGAAGATCGAGACCATACATGTATTGGTAGATCGTGCGCGTGCAAATTTCTTATCACTATGTGAATTGTGCTAGAATCAGGGTGCCTAAATATCTAGACTAAGACTCCTAATAAAAATACATATTTGCACAAGAGTCAACATTTCAAGGTAAATGAGCTCCATTTTTTTATGATTTTTCATTTTTTAATTTTTTTGAATTTTGATTTTTTAATTTTTTTGGAATTTTTCAATTTTTTTCAAAAAGATGGAGTTTTGTTTTCAATTATGGCATATTATCATGGTATCTACTCTATACCCCCAAACCTAAACTAAACATTGTCCTCAATGTTTCAAAATATGGAAAGAATTAAAATGCAACATATGGAAAGGGACATGCTGAGTAGAGTAAAAGGAGAGAGAATACCCGATTGTACGGCGAAAGCTCCGTTATTTCAAGGCAAAAATCCATCATATTAGGAGTCACAATGGATGAGCACAAAATATATACAAAAGGAAATTTAACTAACACATTATCTACAAGCAAATTTTGGTTTTTAATGGGATTGGACTTTTAGGGAAAAAAATTTGGTTTTGGTGGGAGACATTTTTTTGGTTTTTTTTTAAAATTTTGGGAGCAAGTTTGGTTTTAATGGGATAAAGAGGAAAAAATTTGGTTGTAAAAATGGGAGAAAGTAAAATTTGGTTTTTGAATGGGAGAAAAGTAAATTTTTTTTTTTTTTTTTTAAGAAAATAAAATTTGGTTTTTGAATGGGAGCAAGCCCACTGTTGGTTTTGTGTTTGCTTTGGCTCCGCTTGGTTGAAAACTTTTGGTGGAACTGAGTCCAAAATCTCGGCCTAGAATTTGGGTACTCGGCCCACTAACGAGTTCAACTAGCGTGATCGGTTACAAGCTCAGCTGGGTTTAAAAACCCAGAATACAAAATACAAGTCCAAATTAAACAAGCTCACAAAAATTAAATACACAAGCCCACAAATTAAACAAACAAGCCCACAAATAAATTATTACAAACCCAACAGAAAATAAGAAAAGCCCAAAAATTGGCTTTAATATTACAAGCCCACAATTAAAAATTGGAAGCCCACAATTCGGGTTCTCTTAAATGGGTTACCTTTTAAGCACAGCCCAGCTGCTCTGATATTGTTGCAAAAACCCAGTTGGGCTTTGGTTCTTTTCCTTGGTGGCGTCCCAGCAGAGGAAAAACAGGTTCAGAACAGCAGGTCCAACAACAAATGAAGTGAAGCAGATGCAGATGCAAATGCTATGCAGTGAAATGCAAAAATAGCTAATAAAACTACTAGAGAAACAAACCCGAGTCCCCGGCAGCGGCTCCAAAACTTTGTAGGCATTTAAAGGTGTGAAAATAAGACAATAAATGGATGCCTACAGTGATACCTGCAAGTGCACAGGGTCAGTTGTAGCTTGTGTGCAAGAACAGGGTCATTCCACAGGGACTTGGGGTGTATTGAGGCATTCCTAAGCTAGTTAATCTAAATGCAATGAGTGACAATGACACAATGAAGCAAAGAGAGCAAAACAGGGCCTATACAAGGTGAGTTAAAGGTGACAGTGGCATATACAATGGTATGGTAGTGGCAATGTGGTAGTGATAAATCAAGACAGTTGCAAACCAAGGCCTAAGCCAAGGGCAATGGCAGGGGAGCAAAACTACAGATACAAAACAGAGAAACAACACAACTAGGTTATGAATCCACCTTGTGACCTAGCCAGATAGTGTAATTCTATGTTAAATCCCTGTCCCTAATGGATCTAGGTGAAGGTTCAAGCCTGCCTATGTTCCAGGGCATACATAAATGGAATGGAAAGATAAAAAGCTTGCTCAACTGTTTACTCCTAGCATTGACTGTCTTTTGACAGCACAATCAATCACAAGCACAGTTGAGCACTAATTTCCTCCATTTCTCAATCAATTCTATTTACATGAATTATAACCTAACATTCCACCACTAACAGTGACTTAAGGCATCATCTCAGCCTAGCTATACACATACACATGTGAGCTCACATAACAGCAACAAAAAAAAAACATTTACTAAACAGAGAACTACAAACTAACATGTGAACTAGAATGAAATGTGAATTAAAACATAAAACAAACTGAATTGAAACAAGATAAACTAAAACTGAATTTGGAATTAAAATTGAAAATTAAAATTAAATCTACAAATACAAAACAGGGAAGAAAAATCTACCCAAGAGGAACTGGCTAGTCCAGCCCTCATGGGGATACACTGGCTAGTCCAGAGATATCCCTTACAACACACCCACAACCCTCAATTTATAGTCTACAACACTCAATTAGGGTTCTACAAGTTTCCCCCAAATCAGTCAAAATTAGGGTTAGATATTTTACCTAATTTGATGTGATAACTCCCAATTCTTCTCGACCCATGATTCCATTTGTACTCCTCTACCTCTCCATAGCCTTGCTGTCGTTATTTGAAGACATGCAATCACTTTCATCAAAATAACTCGACCTCAGTGGCGTGTGGAATTGATGAAGATGATTGAAAATCATCATACGAGTTAGGTGGTGAGAGTGGGCTGTGGTGGTTAGATAATTTGGTGGCGGTTAGGTGGTAGAGATGGCTGTTGCAGGGTAATGGTGGTGGTTCTGCACAAGGTATGGTGGAGAGGAAGAAGGTGAAGGTCGATTGTTTTGGGAAGAAGGGGATGTTTGGTTAGGTCATAGGGTTTGGTCGCTATGGTGTGTAGCGGGACAGAAGAATCTGATGATCAGCGTGTGAAAGACGTTGGATACGAAGATGGTTGGTAGATCTAACGGTGGTATGAGAGATGAATCACTTCGACCGTTGGATTGTGAAATACAACAAAGTCAACGGTGCTAGATGATGTTAGGTACTGTAGTGTAAAGCGGGAGTATCTAATTTTGATGCACAGGCATAGAAGCGACCGTTGGATTCAAATACAATCTAATCTGAAGGCTTGGAATTTAAGCGCTGTGGTGTTTGGCAGAGACTTCAGATTTTGATGCTCTATGAATGAGCGACCGTAGGATGATGAGTTGGATCCAATCTGACGGCTGAGAATGGAGGCGGTTTTGGTTATAGAAAATGGGTTTGGGTAAGGGTTTTGGGTCTTGGGTATGCCAAGCCCATATCTTCTTTAAGAGCAATTCTTCCTTCTTGAGCCCATTTCTAGTCTTTTGGGCTTATGCGCACCATTCTTCGCGGCTTCCTTGCGTAATTTCTTCCGGCTTTTCACTACTTTTCTGCTCTTTTCCGCTCCGCAAGTCATCCAAACTTTATTTGGTACCTAAAAATGCAAAATTAGTTAATAAAAATATTTATTCTTGAAAACAAGGAAAATACAGAATATGGGATAAAATGTAGAATTAATGCACAAAAGATGAGTTAAATGCGAAGAAAAATATATAGAAATATGCACTTTTTAGCACTCATCAAATACCCCCAAACCTGAATTTTACTTGTCCTCAAGTAAAACAAAACTAAGGAAATCCTACCTATACCACTGTCGCTGGTCTCTCGAATGCATTTAGCGTATGCACTAAGCCTTTTAAACCACTAAGTGTCCCTAGTGGACGAGTGAAGTCTCGTGAAGGTTTGCTTAGAACGTACCTACAAAGTTCTAGGTCAAAATATAAGCTCAGATTCCATCAAATGTGACATGTGCAAGTCAGTTTAAGCTCACAGCAAAATGGAGATGTCAATCTAGCTATCCAAGGCACAATCCTAGCACTGATAACAAATAAAGACATGTGATAAGAGTGTAAAGTGTATCTACACATGTGTAAAGAAAGATCGGATGTTATGACTACTAATCACCAAAAGATAGTTTCTCAGGCTAAGAACCAAGGTCGAAATCTAGCTAGCTGTCCGGACTTTACGAGAATTGTGAATGAGTTGGAGGTATTTCACAATTACTCGCGTTGTACATCAATGGCATACACCCTCCTTGCTTATTACAATGAAACAACAAAATGACTATTTACATGACTCTTATTTACATTGACTACTCTCTTTTATTTTTGGAACAAGAGAGGATAGAATTGATATATACTTGATTTTTTTTTTTTTTTTTTTTACATGCTAACACTTTTGATACATATACAAAAGGAAACAAAAGATTACATGACACTTTGCAAGAGGTAGCCCTTTTTGATGCACCCAGTTAAATTCGATGGTTGTCTTTCTTAATGTAACCTCCACCTTCTATCCCAACCAACCAAAGAAAAAGCTAGTCAAGTTTCGTTCAGTATTCTAAAGTGATTGGCAATCGTGACTTCCTATCAAACACCTTGAAGATCGAGGCTATACATGTATTGGTAGATCGTGCGCGTGCAAATTTCTTATCACTATGTGAATTGTGCTAGAATCAGGGTGCCTAAATATCTAGACTAAGACTCCTAATAATTACATATTTGCACAAGAGTCAACATTTCAAGGTAAATGAGCTCCATTTTTATGTTTTTTTTTTCAATTTTTTATTTTTTATTTTCATTTTTCATTTTTTTCAAAAAGAAGGAGTTCTTGTTTTCAATTATGGCATGTGATCGTGTTATCTACTCTATACCCCCAAACCTAAACTAAACATTGTCCTCAATGTTTCAAAAGATGTAAAGAATTATAATACAACATATGGAGAGGATTATGCTGAGTAGAGAAAAAGGAAAGAGAATACCCGATTTCGGCGAAAGCAAAATTAGAACTCCATTATTCAAGGCAAAAATCCAACATTTTTTTAGCCGAGATCATATTGGATTAGCACTATATATACAAAAGAGACAAAAGATTTAACTAAGAAACTATCTACAAGAAAATTTGGTTTTTAATGGGATTGGACTTTTGGGAAAAATTTGGTTTTGTCGGGAGACATTTGGTTTTGATGGGAAAAAGAAAATTTTTGGTTTTTAGGGAAACATTTGGAAAACTTTGGTTTTTATGGGAGAAAAACATTTGGTTTTAATGGGATAAGGAGACCAAGCCCACTGTTGGGTTTTGCGAAGCCCAGCTACGTTTTTGAAAAACAGGCCCACTGCTGGCGAGTAAAGCTCACTGTTGTTTTTTTGGAATTTTGAAATTTTGGCCCACTTGAACTTTGGTTCAGGCCCACAGTTCAGAAACAAGCCCAGGTAACAATTTGAAATTTGGGCTCTTAAATAGCCAAAGGTCGAGGCCCAACTGGGCTTTTGAAAACGTTTTCTGTTTTTGGGTCAAGCCCACAGTGTAAATGTTTTGTTTTCAAATGGATGTTAAGCCCACAGTCCCAGAAATTTAGTTGGGCTTTGGCTAGCTACTAACTAAAATATGAGGCCCAACTGGGCTTTCAAAAGTTCAGTTTTCTTTAATTTAAACAACAGGCCCAAATCAATCTAAAACCATGCCCACAAGAAATTAAACAAACAAGCCCACAAGAAATTAATTACAAACCCAACAGAAAGATGGAAAAAATTATTACAAGCCCACAAATTAAAAATGGAAGCCCACAGGTTGGGTTCTCTTAATGGGTTTAGGCTTACTTGCTTAAGCACAGCCCAGCTGCTCAGTTTGGTTGCAAAAGCCCAGTTGGGCTTTGGATCATCCTAAGCTTTGGCTTCAATACTCAAGGCCCAGTTGGGCTTGGCTTATGAATGGCAGCAGCACCACTTCAGGCCTAGCAGCAGGAGCAGATCAGCAGCAGCAGCAACAGCACAACAGCAGGCTTTGCAGGTTCATAGGGCCACAGCAGAGCAACAGGTGCAGAAGGCAGCAGCAGTTAGCAGCAACAGGCAGCAACATGGGCCACAGCAGCTCAGCAGCAGTCTTGGCCTGGCACAAGCAGGAGCACCACAGCAGCACAAGCACAGCAGCTCAGCAGGAGAGCAGGAGTACAGCAAGCACAGGAGCAGCAGCAGCAGCAGCTCCACAGCAAAAGCAGCAGGATAGGCAGGTACCTGCTGGCTCAAAGCAGAAAGTGAGTAAAGATGCAAGCTATGATGCAGGAATGTAAGTGAACAATATGCAAATGAGTATGCAATGCAGGGAAAGATGCAAATGCAATGAACTATGATGCAAATATGAAGATGAAAGTGAATGCAACAAAACAGCAAAGAACAAATCAACACACAGCGCCAAGTCCCCGGCAACGGCGCCAAAAACTTGGTAGGCATTTAAAGATGTGAAAATAAGACAATAAATGGATGCCTACAGTGATACCTGCAAGTGCACAGGGTCAGTTGTAGCTTGTGTGCAAGAACAGGGTCATTCCACAGGGACTTGGGGTGTATTGAAGCATTCCTAAGCTAGTTAATCTAAATGCAATGAGTGACAATGACACAATGAAGCAAAGAGAGCAAAACAGGGCCTATACAAGGTGAGTTAAAGGTGACAGTGGCATATACAATGGTATGGTAGTGGCAATGTGGTAGTGATAAATCAAGACAGTTGCAAACCAAGGCCTAAGCCAAGGGCAATGGCAGGGGAGCAAAACTACAGATACAAAACAGAGAAACAACACAACTAGGTTATGAATCCACCTTGTGACCGAGCCAAATAATGTAGTTCTAGGTTGAATCCCTAATGGAACTAAGTGACAGTTAAGGCCAACTTAAGATCCTAAGCATACAAAAAGGGAATAGCAAGATAATCAGCTTGCTCAACTGATGTGCTCCTAGTATTGACTGTCTTTTGACAGTACAATCAATCACAAGCACTAGTGAGCACTGATTTCTCCCATTGCTCAATCAATTCAGTGAACTAAGGCTTCTAACCTAACATTCCACTACCTAACAGTCCACTAAAGCTTCATCTGAGCCTAGCTATACACATACACATGTGAGCTCACAAAACAGCAACAAAAAAAAACATTTACTAAACAGAGAACTACAAACTAACATGTGAACTAGAATGAAATGTGAATTAAAACATAAAACAAACTGAATTGAAACAAGATAAACTAAAACTGAATTTGGAATTAAAATTGAAAATTAAAATTAAATCTACAAATACAAAACAGGGAAGAAAAATCTACCCAAGAGGAACTGGCTAGTCCAGCCCTCATGGGGATACACTGGCTAGTCCAGAGATAAGCCTTTACATCACACCCACAGTCATATTTATACCCAATTACAAGTTAGGGTTCTTCCCAAAAAATCCCTAAAATCAAACAGAAATTAGGTAAATTATTTCTACCTAATTTGACAGTACAAATCAGACCCATATCTTCTATAATGCTCCTCCATGCTTCTCCCTAACAGTAATTAGAGTTTACTCGAAAATCCCCAAATTAACTGAAATTAGGGTTTGGGTTTTTCTTACCTTGATGTGACAAATCTCCTCAATTAGCATCGACCCATGTCTTCTCTGCTTCTCCTGGTGCCTTTCCCATACCTTGATTTCTTTTCTAGCTTCACCTAATTTCTCTGCCATGTCCATCGATTCTTTTTCCCTAATTTTCAAAACCCTAGACTAGGGGAAATCAGTGAATAGGAAATGATGGGCATGTTAGAGGGATTTGGGAGTGATGATGATGGTGTTTGTTGGCAGTTGGTGGAAGTGGTGGTTGTGGAAGTGGAGTTGGTGGTGATGATGGCGGACATGGTGGTGGTACGGGTTCTGCAGACGGGGGAAGGAAGAAGAGATGGAGAAGAAAGAAGAAGTCGATAGAGTTAGGGTTAGGGGGCGTTTGGCTAGGGGTATAGGGTGTTCGATACTTGGGTGTTAGGAGGGTTCAGCGAGGTTTGATGATCTGCGACAAGGAGCGATGGATGGGAAGATGGTAGGTGGATCCAACGGCGATACGGAGGTAAGCGCGGAGCGACCGTCGGATGAAGGGATGTAGCAAAACGGACGACCCAAGATGGAGATGGGCATTGCGATGTAAAGCGGGGGCTTCGGAGTTTGATGTGCGATGATGGAGCGACCGTAGGATGCTGAAATGCTTCGATCTGACGGCTGAAATCCGAGACGGGCTTGGATAGTGGAAATGTGTTTGAGTAAGGGTTTTGGGCCTTGGGTATGCCAAGCCCATATCTTCTTTAAGGACAATTCTTCTTCTTCAAGACCATTCCTAGCCTCTTGGTTTTGTGCACAACGTTCTTCGCGGCTTCCTTGCGTAACTCCTCCCGGCTTTTCACTACTTTTCTGCTCTATTCCGCTTCGCAATTCATCCAAACTTTATTTATTACCTAAAAATATAAAATTAAGTAAGAAAAATATTTATTCTTGAAAACAATGAAAATACAGAATATGGGAAATGTAGAATTAATGCACAAAGGATGAGTTAAATGCCAACAAAAAGGGATAAATATATACAATATTTGGCACTCATCACCTGACTGCCTTCTCCACTACACGCGTCTGCTTAACATCGACTTGGTATCTATCTTGACAGGGCATTGTGGATCCACTTCCTTCATAGTACATGTTCAGACCATTCTTTTCATTCCCCTAGCATTACAAAACAAAAGTCAGGACAATTGCCACACATTTTACTCGCAATGAACAAGAACTACAAAATACATAATTTGGCATAAATACAAGAAATTAGTGTAACAAAGTACCATAAACACCTACAAAATGATAAGAATGTATGCAATATTAGGTGCCTATCAATTGGTGGTTTTGAGCCCAGGTATATCCTTGTTGGAGTTTGATGGCCATCTGCATTATACTCGTCGGATTTGGGAGTTGCTGGCGATAGACTGCATCGTTCCTAGCTATCCATAAGGACCAAAGAAGGAAGCAAAAACTTGTGGTGAGTGGGGTAGGAGCTTTTGTTTTGAGGAGTAGCGAGACTGTCGTCTGATGGGGCAGTGAGGTGGGGATGCTCTGAGTAGGGTTTTGGTTGTTTGTGAGATGAGATAGTAGGAGGTTCCATGAATCAACGGTTTTTTTTTCAATGAAGTTGAATGTGACTGGACGTATCAGGACTAGAACTGCATTGAGGACATAGGTTGGTGTTAGTGAGTTTGATGTTGTAGATGGTGGATTTTCGACAAAGGGTAGAATTGTAAAACTATACTCCAGATTCGGCAACCGGATGAGTATTGATACTCATGTCTCTCATTAAAGCATGAAAGCTCATGTCATAAATCTCTGACTGAGAAGGCTGTCTCTCAGAGTACGTGTAGATGTGTAGTCTCTCAGCTGAGGCCACGGCACATCTCATGAATACTGAGCAATTTCAGTAATTACTCCGGATCCGTCAATCGGATGAGTATCGAGACTCATGTCTCTGTGCATGAAAGCTCATGCCACCTATGATGGAGAAAGTCTCTCAGAGAAGATGAAGATGTGCAGTCTCTCAGCTGAGACCACGACACATCTCATACTGCATAGAATCGAAAGATTGGGCGGCTCCTAGACAGCATGTCTGCTAGTATAGAGCGACAACGTCTTCGGGATGTAACCAGATTTTCCAAAACCTAATTCCATAAGGATTTCCCTTTTGGGCCCGACCTGTGGATCCTAAACCAACCAAGGTTCCACTATCGAACCAGCGGTTCTACACGGTTTTATGTTCATTGGATGACGCTCTATTATGCCACAGAGGTTCCCGCTCAAACCATGGTTTGCTCATTTAGTCGAAATCCGGTAATATCTTATCTTATGACTAAGTTCAATTACTTATTTTTATATCTGGAAAATCACCATTAAATGCTGACTGAGGAACATGATTGTTCCTCACTAAGCAAGGGACTTAATGTAGATGGTGGATTTTCGACAAAGGGTAGAATTATAAAACTATACTCCAGATTTGGCAACCGGATGAGTATTGAGACTCATGTCTCTCATTAAAGCATGAAAGCTCATGTCATAAATCTCTGACTGAGAAGGCTGTCTCTCAGAGTACGTGTAGATGTGTAGTCTCTCATCTGAGGCCACGACACATCTCATGAATACTGAGCAATTTCAGTAATTACTCCGGATCCGGCAATCAGATGAGTATCGAGACTCATGTCTCTGTGCATGCAAGCTCATGCCACCTCTGATGGAGAAAGTCTCTCAGAGAAGATGAAGATGTGCATTCTCTCAGCTGAGGCCACGACACATCTCATACTGTATAGAATAGAAAGATTGGGCGGCTCCTAGACATCATGTCTGCTAGTATAGAGCGACAACGTCTTCGGGATGTAACCAGATTTTCCCCGACTATGCAAGACGAATATGACACTCCAGCAAGTTCATATTGCTCAACCCTCAGATAATTAATGCTCCTAGACAGGAATCCCTTCTAGTATAGAGCCAGCAATTAATTATCTTAAATTGTCTAAATATCCAACAATATTCTACGAGCCATCGTCTGAATATCCAGCAATATTCTACGAGTCGTCAATTAATCGCCTGAATATTCAACAATATTCTACGATTCCTCGTTATATTTCGTTACTTCAATCTGTGGTTCTTCCCAGCAGAATTCCACAGGTTAGTAATAAATATTCAACGGAACATGCATCTGAGCAACGAATAAGCCCTGACAAAAATGGTGCAAGTGTAATTAGCAGATAATGCACAGACCAGCATTTTGAATGCACGAACGAGCATTTCAAAAATACGAACGAACGAGGAACCTATGCAAAATAGGAAGGGAAAATAATGATAATAAAATATTAAACAAAAGCGCCGGGGGACTAGGCTCACCAGCCGGCCAGTCATGCCGTGACTAGTCCCGCGCCCAATTTTATATTTTATCATATTTTTACTATTTTCACGATCTCATGAAAATCCTCTTGTTCGAGCAAATTTCCTTTATTTCAAAGAAATTATCTAAATCACATGATTTTATCAAAAATAATAAAATTAGGGAAAGGTGTCGCGGGACCGAGCACCAGTCGTCCATGTCTTGGCCGTGGCCGGTCCCACACCTCACGTCCCATTATTTTTATTATTTCTTCCCAAATTATGAAAATTCCTTGATTTTATGAATTTTCCCTAAAATCATGAAAATTACCTAATTTCATGTATTTTTATCTAAATCACATGATTTTATCAAAAATAATAGAATTAGGGAAAGGTGTCGCGGGACCGCCGGCCGGCCGGTCATGCCTTGGTCGTGGTCGGTCCCACACCTCACGTCCCATTATTTTATTATTCCTTTTCAAATTATGAAAATTCCTTGATTTTATGAATTTTTCCTAAAATTACCTAATTTCATGTATTTTCTCTAAAATCATGGAAAATATTAAAAAAATAGGAAAAACTTGTGGGACTGGGCTCTAGCCGGCCGACCATGCCCTAGCCGGTCCCACACGCTCATTGTTTTATTATTATTTGGTTTTTGTTTCCTGATTTCATGAAAACTCCCTGATTTCAACAAAATATCTTGATTTTTAACAAATCCCTTTGATTTTATGAAAATTATCTAAAATCATCAAAATTACATAAAATTGGGAAGAGTGCCTTGGGACCCGCGTCCATTGGCCAGCCGGCCATGCCACGTCCATTGCCGGTCCCACACTCCCATTCCCTATTTTATATTTTAATTTATGTCTCTCATCTCATGGAAGTTCCCTAATTTCGCCAAACTCTCCAGTTTCATGGAATTTCCCTTAAATCAGAGAAAAATACATAAAATCACATAAAACTGGGAAAAGCATGTGCGACCACGTGTCAGCCGGCCGGCCATGCCCTAGCCGTGGCCGGTCCCACACCTTGTAATTCCTTGTTTTATTTATTATTTTCATCATCTCATGTATTTTTGCCGGTTTCAGCAAAACAATGTATTTTGCATATTTTCTACAAATGTTGCTCAAACGTGCACCGGAAAATATCAAAATTCTCAGGACTGAAGCGTGAACATTATGGTGACATGGGCACATCCCCTTGACTGACCAAAGGTGACCCTGAGGCTTGCAAACAGCTGGTCCCGCGTGCTTTAATGATTTTAACCTAATTTGCTCAGCTGCTCATATTAGGTTCAAACTCTTTCCAAACAATTGGAAGTTTGCTCAAATGACCATCTACTGGTCCCACGGCCATCAAGAGCCGGTCCCATGACCTCTTGGCCGGTCCCTCATATTTTCCATGAAACCAGGTTTTATGATTTTTCGCTCACACGAGCATTATTTCAGTAAATGATTAAAACCAACATTTAATCATTCTTTCACCAACTGGTCCTCAAGAGACTTTGGTATTTTTGCTCATTCGAGCATCTGGGTGTTATATAGTGAAACCCGTCATCCCATATAGCCGGTCTTATGTGATTTGAAATAAATCACTATCTCGGTAAAATTAGGGTTTTGAATCCAAAGCTCTGCAGAAACGTAATTCTGAGCAGATTCGAACACTCTGATAATTTTATGTTGATTTCATGATTAACATTCGTATTTATTTTGCTCGACCCAGCAGTCAGTAACTTAGATTAATATTTTACTTGGTTCAGCTACCAACAATTAACCAAAAGAGCAATATTTGCTCGAACTAGCAGTATTCGCTCGAACCGGCAATATTTACTCAATTAGGAATATTCGCTCAGACTAGCAATATTTGCTCAAATCAAAGAATATTGGTTCAACTATCAATATTCAACAATTTAGCAACACAGTTTTGCTCGTCTTAGGTTATAATGATACCTCGTCTCAACAGACACATTAAATTCATGAGTTTCGAAACATTTGCTAATCATGTTCAACTCAGCGCTACATGGACTCATCGTCCCATAAAGTCAGCAATTGACTCCATAATCACGAGATTTCTAGTGTGTCACATGGGGGGATATTAACTAGGGTTTTGGTATGGCGGTCTACGGCACGTGTGTTCACCCACGACGAGAATGTGAGAAAGTCGTGCAATCAGTTGGAAGAGTCAGCAAAGTAGTGGGTGAAAAGTTAACCAAGTCTCCGCACGATGAGTAATTGGTTTTAACATGATTTCCCCATTTCCCATTCTCTGATTCCAGCAACTGTCACACTTCATGGGATCATGGTGTTTTCAACTCCGGCATTATAAAATGTCCCTGAATCCTGATTGAAAAGACAGAAGTTTTTCGATCAATCGAACAACATTCACCAAAACGAGCAATTTCTCATCAAAGTTCATACAGACAATCTTTCGTCTACATGAACTCACAGAAATTACTCTCAATTGAGAAAAATTAAATCATTCAGAGCATTTTCACGTTGAATTCACAACACACCTACAATCTCATATCACCATTGATCTCATGCATTTCTCAGCTTCCCTTCTACAGATCAACCCATCCTCTCTTGTGACCGAATTGACTCTGGAACGGCCATTGTTCTTGGTTTAGGCCGGGGTCTTACAGATTGATCTCTCAAACTTAAAGCACTCCCTTCTTGCAGTACATCTGTGTGAGGTTCAACATTCCGCTCGGTTGAAGGAGTCTCCACACGGTCGACTCTTCAATTCCGTAAAAACCAGCAAATCGTTTTCCCCACTCACAGATTGGCGACCACAGTGGGAGATTAATCTTTCGGTTGCAATCTCACGATTTCACAAGATGGCTGGTCTTAGGTCTGGGTTAGTTACAGGTTCCAACACAAACGACGCTAGTACTAGCAACAACAACAATGACAATCAGAATATCCCGGAAACGATTCCGGCCTCCAACACTGACGGTGGTGACATTACTCCTCCTCACGCTGAAGGTCATCCCCTGTTCAGTCGACACCCTGAAGAAGTCAGAGGAAATCTACCACCTACCATTGCTGATCTTATCAAAGTGCAAGAGACTCTCGCAAAGAATAAGACTGACATGGCTGCTACACAGAAGGAGATGTGTAATTATCTCAAAACTCTTATTGATAAGATGACAGAGAAGACTCAAGAAAAGAGAAAAGAGAAGGAGAAATCCTCAGATGTTGCTGATCCTGAAGTAATCCCAATCCATACAGTGGATGATGATGAAACTGGCAAAGTTGCAGATTTATCAGCAAAGGAACCATCAAATTTCATTACTCGGGAAGACGTGGAGCGCCTTCTGGAGAACCGTGGAAAATACAAGACATCACATGTCCATCGTCACCAACCTCCTTATACTGCCGCTACGCAGAGGATTCCCCTTCCAAAAGGTTACATTTCTCCAACTTTCACTCTGTATGAAGGAACTGGCAATGCTCGAGAATATGTCTCTCGTTTTCTCGAAGCCTTGGGAGAGCATGAACATAACCATGTTGTTCGTCTCAAAGAGTTTTCAAAATCCTTGAAAGGCAGAGCATACCCTTGTACAACAACATCGCACCGGGGACTATCAACAATCGGGGAGAAATGATCAACGCCTTCTACAAGAAGTACTTTTTCATGTCAGAGCAAGTCACTCTCTTTGATCTTGGAAGAATATTCCATAAGGTCAGTGAGAATCCCAATGATTACGTGAAAAGATTCAGAGTCCAGGCCCTGGACTGTCATGACCCAAATGTCACAGAGTAGCAGCTGGTAGATTTGTGTATCAACGGCATGCTCCCGGTCTACAGAGCTCTACTGGAGAATCTTCGATTCCAGACTTTCTCAGAACTTCACGAAGCCGTGAAGAGATCAGCAACCATTTCACCTGCTCTGTTAGAAAGAGCAAAGTCCACAAAGACTGAGGAATCACGTGACACTCGAGGAAGCAGACGCCTGATCAACAAGCAGTACAACCTGCAACCCTCTGGAAACGCTGCTGAAGGGAGCAAGCGGAAGGCAGAATCCCCGAACAAGCATACTGCAGCTCCAATATTACCAATGTTCAAATATGATACTTTTATTCAAGGACTTCTCCCTACAAACGATTTAGCAATTACCAAAAGTTATGAATGGATAACTTCACCTCGCCAGTATTATACCCAATGGTTGGGTTCAGAGTTTTCCAAGTCGGTCATTCTATCAAGAGGTTTATTGCTGAGGACCTGGCTAAGCACGACAGACAGTATGCTGGGTACTTTCCTCTACATGAATGTCCATACGTGCCACAACCATGGAATCAACAAAAGATATTCAAGGCGCGAACTACTAAACCAAACAAAATCAAGGAAGGGGATTTGGTTTTCAAGGCGGCTAAACGAGATCTCCACTCTGCAAGGAGCTCCAATTGGGAATGACCATTTATGGTTGCTAAGAGCAACCACAGTGGGCGAGTATAACCAAATATTTGGTCAAAAAACGAGACACATCGGACAGACTATCGATTAAAATCCGGACCAAAGACCAAATCCCAGACTATATTTGGTCCAAGACCAAGACCAAAACCTAATATAGTCGAGCGAACGTATAGTTAACGCCCCACCACCAGGCGGGTGTATAGTTAACGGCCCACACCAGGCGTGCATAAAGTCCCCGCCCTACACTAGGCGTGTTTTATACCTCCGCCCCATTTATTTTTTTATTTTTTTTTCTTTTGGGTGGGGAGGGGTTTATACCTCCGCCCCACTCTTTTTTTTTAATTCACTTTATATATGGGGCGGGCTTTATACCTCCGCCCCATTTTTTTTTTGTTTATTTTTTTTTTTGTTTTTTGGAATCTCAACGGGCGTACGTATAGTTTACGCCCCACACCAGGCGAACGTATAGTGCACGCTCGACCAAATTTAGTCTTCTACCCGTAGCGTCAGACACCAGAAACTCAAATTTGGTCGTTTTTTTTTGGTCTTTAATCTTTGGTTATACTCGCACCACTGCAGTTGCTCTAAGTCCATAACTGGAGGATACTACAAATTGATCAACACAGATGGTAGAACCCTGCCAGTAATTCACGAGAATTGGCTTAAGGCGTTTATCTGAAATTATTAGGCATTTGAGGTACTGGGCGTTTGAACACTCATGACGTCTGGATTTGGCATTTAGGATTTTCTTTCATTGTATTTCAATCCCTCCAAAACGTTTGCAATACTTGCAATCAGTATTTGATTTCAGCAATTTATAAGAAATTCAATTCACCTTACTTAAAGAAAATCTCTATCAAATCCAAAATCAAAGAAAATTCTCAGTCACAGACTAGACACCTATCAAAGAATCAAAACCCAAATAAAATCTCACATCTCTCACAGAGTTCAATGTTCTTGAAATTATGGAAAGGAAACTAAAGAAATCCATCAAAGAAAGATTTATGCTCTTCTGCCTCCTCCAAAACTTTCAAGGCTGCCTTTTCCGCCTCCAGCTTCCTGGTTAGTTCGACAACTTCATTCATCTTCTTCAACGCGGCATCACTGGTAGGGAAGGGAATATCACTCTTTACTGCTTTCCTGATAACTTCAAGTCTTTGACGGAGCCACTTCAGATTGAAGCCAAGATCTTCAGCATTCTTCAAGTTGTACTCCCAATCAAAGAGTACGTCTTGGGTAACAACATTTCTGGCTGTAATCCGGATATCATTTATAACACGCAAGATGACTTCTACTTGTCTCGTCAAGAAATAACTGCGTCCTGGATCCTGAGTAACAACAATGTGTCCATACATTTCCCACAGTTCCTTGTACATAGCATTATATCCGATGAGAACGCTAAATCCTCCAACAAGCTGGTGATATGGGAGTCACTCACCAAATTGAGGATCAAAGGAAATCCCTGCAGTAGGATACTCGTGCACTATCATCTGGTTCTCAGCTACTGGAGCAGCATCGATAATCATAGAGACGATTTCAGAGGAAGTAGCTTCTGTTATTTCGGGTTCGGGTTCCACCGTCTGAGGCACAATTGGAGTTTCTTCTTCCTCCACGGCATCGACGACCAGCAATTCATCATCTTGAGGCACAAATATGGAAGTATTGTCATCAACAACTTCTGGATTTCCCAAACCATCATTACTAGATTCATGATTCCCAACTTCGTTGTTAGGCACCTAATGCGAAGATTACATGGGATTAGAATGATTCAAGGGGAAAAATCCAATACAATCATAAAATTAAGAGAGTAAGTGAACTAACATCATCTAGTTTCCTTATCATACATCTAAGATGTGTACAAGTAGCATCAAAGTCATGAAACACGTTTTCAAAGAAACTCAGCTGAAGAAATTTTACAATTCCCTGTGTTCAATGACGAACTGGGAGCAATTGGTGTGGATTATAGAGTTGGTTTATATACCATTCTCTTCATATGGAAGTCCTCTACAACATGTCAAACTTTCATGGAAATTGGGCGAACGACCTAGAAGGTGTGATCAAAACATCGGGCAACATACAATCTGAAAAAGTTCTGAAAGTCTCCTGGAAGTTTATTATTTCGTCTTTTTCAGGCCCTAAACGTGATCAAAACTTAAAAAGCTTCTTCACCAAAGCTTGGAAATTTTCCAGGCTTGAATATGCATATGCAGATCATGAAAATCCGACTCCAGATGAAGGTTTTACGGCGTTTTTGGTAAAAAACTGGGTTCTGAATTTTCTAACGACGAAGTTCGACCAAGTTTTTCGTATATACACATGGATTCTCATTCATTCATTCACAAATCAGCACTTTCATACTTCTATTAAGAGTATGCAGGGTGTATACTCACTTTGGGGGTCTCCTAAGTACTCAAGGAATTATGATTGTCCGTATTAACGACAAGGGGCTCATTACTTCTATTTGGATCCGAATATTTGGAAGTGCCTTCGTCTATATTCTCAGAGGAAGATCGAACATCAGCACTTTCCATCTCCATGACGACATCCTCCTGTACATATTATCAAGTAATTAGCATCTTCACATGAAACTTTTATGTCCGATGGTAAAGGAAATTACTCACGGTGACTTCTTCTTCAACGCTCAAATCAGAAGTCGTCTGCTCAGCAGCAGAGAATCGAAGACCGTCAATACTAGACGGAGCAAAGTCTTGTAACCAAATAACAAATATTGGTTTTGAGATCCTGATAATGCGGATGGAAGAAGTCACAGCGGAAAATATCAACAACTCACCAAAAAGGCGACTGGGGACTTTATGGTGTTGGGCAACAACTTGCAATTCTTGCTCCTGCCTTCTCCACCGTGGACAATTGCCTCCGCCTCTGAGAAATTCACTTCAATTCGAGGTCTCACAGCACGACCCTCCTGCAAAATAAATTGATGTTGTAATTAAAGACGATTATACGAGTTATATGGGGAATATGCAAGAGAATACATACCGGTGAACCTCCTGGAGATGTCTTTCGTTTGTCACCACTAGAAATATTCCTTAGTCTGGGACGGGAGGCACTCATCTCAGAATAAGGGGTATCCTTCACTAAAGGTTGAGAGGCTGTCACATAATCATTAAGACGCTCAAGTTGCTGATCCCAAAATTCCATGTAACCTAGAGTCACGTACGTGGTTCGATCAATACAAGGGAACCAATAGGAGCTCCCTTCATCATGTGTGTGATCTAAACAAGTCGTAAGTTGTTCCACTGATGGTCTTCTCCTTCTGAAGGTTGGAACACATTGGTCCATACCCATCTGACGGGCGGTTCTGTCAATATTATACTCCTCCACCGAAAAATTTCCATACGCTGCTGATATTATGCGATCGGGAGTACAACTCATCATGAAAGATATTTCGTCATCACTCAAATCAGCACCGGATTTCAAATACTTACTTTCTCCAGCATTGAAAGTCTTCAATTGAGAAACGCGAGGAGGAACCACCACCCAAGGACGGAAGTTGAACTCAGACTCGTCATCTAATACGTCAATGAAGAGTGTCTTGGACTGAATTTGCTTCGTAGACCAGCGCATAATCCTAGCGTTGTCTTTCTCATGGAAGATACGTTGAGCATCAGCAGAGTTCAGACTTTGTAAGACACTACGGGGAATGGATGCATAGTTTCAGAAACGCTCCCACATCAGAG
This sequence comes from Papaver somniferum, assembly GCF_003573695.1. NCBI lineage: Eukaryota > Viridiplantae > Streptophyta > Magnoliopsida > Ranunculales > Papaveraceae > Papaver > Papaver somniferum. The sequence goes on from NW_020649304.1 coordinate 1,800,414, forward strand.
CTTGGAGGAACATCGTATTGGCATAGCATTCAATCTTCATGAAGCCGTTCGAAACACTAGAGTCTACGACTAAAGAGTCCAGGTTAGAATATAAAGAACCAAAGAATAAGCTACCGAGCGGAAGTTGTTCACCTTGAGCCAGTTTAATAGCGAAAGGAATTACAAACGGCTTCAACAAGGTACCAGCATCTTCAAACACATCTCTGGACAGCCATAAGCACAAGAAAGCAGCAATAGACAACATACCGTCGGGTTCATCAAGAGGGGCGTCTCGTGGCCACCAATGTGTCAACCAATGAGCGTAACAACCTTTACCAAAAACCTTGTTGATTCTCTCCATCTCAGCTGTTAAAGTTTTGGAAACTGTTTTCTCTTCCGCCGTCCAAAGTCCTGTAATTGGAAGATGCAACAAAGCAACTACATCTTCCAAGGTAATAGTGAACTCTCCCCAGCTGCATATAAACGTATGAGTTGGGATGCACCAGCGAGCAAGAAGAGCTACAATACATCGTGTGTCATGAAAGATATACAAATCTCCAGATGTTTGAACGTCCCTGGTAATTTGTGCTCTATCCAGCATAGCTCTAACACGAGGAAATCCCAGCATGTTTCTAGACCATCCCAAGAACTTCTCTAAAGGGTGTCAAGAAAGCTTGAATTCAATCATTGAAGCCTGGAATAATCCTCGTTCAAGACAGAACCGAATAGCAGCACGAGGAGTCACCAATTTCTTTTGAGTGACCGTCCTGGGATTGATCAGAAGGCGATATACCGGGGACTTGAGACGATTTTCGGGCTCCTGAACCTTAAAGAAAGCGTCATCTATGTTTAGGACATTCTTGACTCCAGGTGTTTCGTCTTCCTCACCAACGGAAGTCTCATCCGTGCATGTTTCCTCCATGGAGATATCATCATTTGCACACCTTTCATCTCTGGAAGCGTCATTGGCTGGAGAATCAGACATCTTCGCAAAGCTGCTGTGAAATCCACACAATGTTTTAGTCATCCGCGAATTCAATAAGATGATGGAATCATGCAAATTAAAAACGCCGGTGTCTACAAACGGTAAATCTAGAACTCTTACCTCTTTCAATTTCACTAACAATAGTGGTTGCAATACAAGAGTTAACACACGAAATCAATTCGTTCCTTGAAACCTGCAATGACGAACAACACTTCATTAGTTCATGGAAAATGATTTTCTCATAAAATCATGTACATAATTTTCATAATGTGAACATTCGCACAACTGAACTATGATATTTACAATAAGACATGACTTCATCACAAATAAGTTGTATAGTTTAAAGGTTACTCAAAACCCATGTCTTGATTTTACAAAACAATAATTAATGCAATTTGTTCATATAAATTTTCAGAATTTATCTAATAAGAACAAATCCATGTGAATAAAATATGTCATCGTGTTTCACATAAAATATGTTACAGCTACATATATATAAAAAAAATCTATTTTCCTTCGTATTAGCGTTTTATTAAAAACGAAGGTCTATGCTAGTTTTGTGAAAGCTCACACCTATTGTGATAAAATACTAATTCTCATGAAAGCTCATAAATGAAGTTTTATCACTGGACATAAGTTCACATACATAAAAATATATATCTATTTTCCTCGAATGAGCATCGTCTTCTAAAACGGGGTTTATTTCGGTTTTGTGAAAGCTCACATCTATTAAGGTAAAATCTCGGTTCACATGAAAGCTCATACACTAAGTTTTATCACTGGACCTAAGTCCATATATATATAAAAAAAAAATCTCCCATAAATCAGGGTTTTTATTAGTTTTCAAAACTAACGATCGAACGAACATACGTTTGATAAAACAAGGGTTTTTCTACAAAACTCACGTCAACATATACACATGTATAGAATTTTAACATGATGGAAGCATGAAAAATTCATGAAATCAGCCAGCAAAAGTAAAAAAAAATAAAATTACCTCGACGTTACTGGCCGGAATTCGGCCGGATGGTGAACGGACGGCGCCGGCGGTGGAATTCCGGCGAACTTCTCCTGCTGCTCCTGATGCTCGGACGTGAGATGGGAGGAAGATGAAGATGGTGGTTGGTTGTGGGAAGAAATAAAAAAAAAGAAAATGATTAATTTCCTTTTATACCTAATTTTATTTCCAAAACCTAATTCCATAAGGATTTCCCTTTTGGGCCCGACCTGTGGATCCTAAACCAACCAAGGTTCCACTATCGAACCAGCGGTTCTACACGGTTTTATGTTCATTGGATGACGCTCTATTATGCCACAGAGGTTCCCGCTCAAACCATGGTTTGCTCATTTAGTCGAAATCCGGTAATATCTTATCTTATGACTAAGTTCAATTACTTATTTTTATACCTGGAAAATCACCATTAAATGCTGACTGAGGAACATGACTGTTCCTCACTAAGCAAGGGACTTAATGTAGATGTTGGATTTTCGACAAAGGGTAGAATTGTAAAACTATACTCCAGATTTGGCAACCGGATGAGTATTGAGACTCATGTCTCTCATTAAAGCATGAAAGCTCATGTCATAAATCTCTGACTGAGAAGGTTGCCTCTCAGAGTACGTGCAGATGTGTAGTCTCTCATCTGAGGCCACGACACATCTCATGAATACTGAGCAATTTCAGTAATTACTCCGGATCCGGCAATCAGATGAGTATCGAGACTCATGTCTCTGTGCATGCAAGCTCATGCCACCTCTAATGGAGAAAGTCTCTCAGAGAAGATGAAGATGTGCAGTCTCTCAGCTGAGGCCACGACACATCTCATACTGTATAGAATAGAAAGATTGGGCGGCTCCTAGACAGCATGTCTGCTAGTATAGAGCGACAACGTCTTCGGGATGTAACCAGATTTTCCCCGACTATGCAAGAGGAATATGACACTCCAGCAAGTTCATATTTCTCAACCCTCAGATAATTAATGCTCCTAGACAGGAATCCCTTCTAGTATAGAGCCAGCAATTAATTATCTTAAATCGTTTGAATATCCAGCAATATTCTACGAGCTATCGTTTGAATATCCAGCAATATTCTACGAGTCGTCAATTAATCGCCTGAATATTCAGCAATATTCTACGATTCCTCGTTATATTTCATTAATTCAATATGTGGTTCTTCCCAGCAGAATTCCACAGGTTAGTAATAAATATTCAACGGAACAGGCATCTGAGCATCGAATAAGCCCTGACAAAAATGGTGCAAGTCTAATTAGCAGATAATGCACAGACCAGCATTTTGAATGCACGAACGAGCATTTCAAAAATACGAACGAACGAGGAACCTATGCAAAATAGGAAGGGAAAATAATGATAATAAAATATTAAACAAAAGCGCCAGGGGACTAGGCTCTCCAGCCGGCCAGTCATGTCGTGACTAGTCCCGCGCCCAATTTTATATTTTATCATATTTTTACTATTTTCACGATCTCATGAAAATCCTCTTGTTCGAGCAAATTTCCTTTATTTCAAAGAAATTATCTAAATCACATGATTTTATCAAAAATAATAAAATTAGGAAAAGGTGTCGCGGGACCGAGCACCAGTCGGCCATGTCTTGGTCGTGGCCGGTCCCACACCTCACGTCCCATTATTTTATTATTTCTTCTCAAATTATGAAAATTCCTTGCTTTTATGAATTTTCCCTAAAATCATGAAAATTACCTAATTTCATGTATTTTTATCTAAATCACATGATTTTATCAAAAATAATAAAATTAGGGAAAGGTGTCGCGGGACCGAGCACCAGCCGACCATGTCTTGGCCGTGGCCGGTCCCACACCTCACGTCCCATTATTTTATTATTTCTTCTCAAATTATGAAAATTCCTTCATTTTATGAATTTTCCCTAAAATCATGAAAATTACCTAATTTTATGTATTTTTATCTAAATCACATGATTTTATCAAAAATAATAGAATTAGGGAAAGGTGTTGCGGGACCGCCGGCCGGTCGGTCATGCCTTGGTCGTGGTCGGTCCCACACCTCACGTCCCATTATTTTATTATTCCTTCTCAAATTATGAAAATTCCTTGATTTTATGAATTTTCCCTAAAATTACCAATTTCATGTATTTTCTCTAAAATCATGGAAAATATTAAAAAATTAGGAAAAACTTGTGGGACCGGACTCTAGCCGTCCGGCCATGCCCTAGCCGGTCCCACACGCCCATTATTTTATTATTATTTGTTATTTTGTTTCCTGATTTCATGAAAACTCCCTGATTTCAACAAAATATCTTGATTTTCAACAAATCCCTTTGATTTTATGAAAATTATCTAAAATCATCAAAATTACATAAAATTGGGAAGAGTGCCTTGGGAACCGCTCCCATTGACCGGCCGGCCCTGCCACTGCCATTGCCGGTCCCACACTCCCAATCCCTATTTTATATTTTAATTTATGTCTCTCATCTCATGGAAGTTCCCTAATTTCGCCAAACTCTACAGTTTAATGGAATTTCCCTTAAATCAGAAAAAATACATAAAATCACATAAAACTGGGAAAAGCATGTGGGACCGCGTGTCAGCCGGCCGGCCATGCCCTAACCGTGGCCGGTCCCACACCTTGTAATTCCTTGTTTTATTTATTATTTTCATCATCTCATGTATTTTTGCCGGTTTCAGCAAAACCATGGATTTTGCATATTTTCTCCAAATGTTGCTCAAACGTGCACCGGAAAATATCAAAATTCTCAGGACTGAAGCGTGAACATTATGGTGACATGGTTACATCCCCTTGACCGACCAAGGGTGACCCTGAGGCTTGCAAACAGCTGGTCCCGCGTGCTTTAATGATTTTAACCTAATTTGCTCAGCTGCTCATATTAGGTTCAAACTCTTTCCAAACAATTGGAAGTTTGCTAAAATAACCATTTACTGGTCCCACGACCATCAAGAGCCGGTACCATGACCTCTTGGCCGGTCCCCCATATTTTCCATGAAACCAGGTTTTATGATTTGTCGCTCACACGAGCATTATTTCAGTAAATGATTAAAACCAACGTTTAATCATTCTTTCACCAACTGGTCCTCAAGAGACTTTAGTATTTTTGCTCATTCGAGCATCTGGGAGTTATATGGTGAACCCATCATCCCATATAACCGGTCTTATGTGATTTGCAATAAATCATTATCTCGGTAAAATTAGGGTTTTGAATCCAGAGCTCTGCAGAAACGTAATTCTGAGCAGATTCGAACACTCTGATAATTTTATGTTGATTCCATGATTAACATTCATATTTATTTTGCTCGACCCAGCAGTCAGTAACTTAAATTAATATTTTACTTGGTTCAGCTACCAACAATTCATCAAAAGAGCAATATTTTCTCGAACTAGCAATATTCGCTCGAACCGGCAATATTTACTCAATTAGCAATATTCGCTCAGACTAGCAATATTTGCTCAAATCAAAGAATATTGGTTCAACTATCAATATTCAACAATTTAGCAACACGGTTTTGCTCGTCTTAGGTTATAATGATACCTCGTCTCGGCAGACACATTAAATTCATGAGTTTCGAAACATTTGCTAATCATGTTCAACTCATCGTCCCATAAAGTCAGCAACTGACTCCACAATCACGAGATTTCAATCGTGTCACATGGGGGGATATTAACTAGGGTTTTGGTCTGGCGGTCTACGGCACGTATGTTCACCCACGACGAGAATGTGAGCAAGTCGTGCAATCAGTTGGTAGAGTCAGCAAAGTAGTGGGTGGAAAGTTAACCAAGTCTCCGCACGATGAGTAATTGGTTTTAACATGATTTCCCCATTTCCCATTCTCTGATTCCAGCAACTGTCACACTTCATGGGATCATGGTGTTTTCAATTCTGGCATTATAAAATGTCCCTGATTGATCTCTCAAACTTAAAGCACTCCCTTCTTGCAGTGCATCTGTATGAGGTTCGACATTTCGCTCGGTTCAAGGAGTCTCCACACGGTCGACTCTTCAATTCCGTAAAAACCAGCAAATCGTTTTTCCCCACTCACAGATGCGGTTGAGAATGTTGAGGGTTGGTAAACCCTCATTAATTGCTTTCCACAAGAAAAGTCGTACTTTTGGGGGACACGGGAGTGTCCATAGGAAGGTAGTTGATGGAAGAGGGTTTTGATGGGTTTTCACAGAGTCGTTGATGAGGAAGTTGTATCCTGATGCCGTCGTATATTTTCCGTTTTTGTTAAAAGGCCAAATCATCTTGTCTAGTTGCTTTTTTTTGAGTTGGGAATGCTGACGATTCGTTGAACTATGGCTGAGGAAGTAGATTCAGCCTATCATGATTCCAGTTCCTTGTTGATGGATCGATGATTTTGGCAAACGATTGTATGGGATAGTGTTAGAGCACTGCTCGGTCGAACTCGCAAGCGTTTCTATCTCAAGCTTGTTTTTCAAGTTTAGTTGGCAAAACTATAATTATTGATTTCTAGTCTACTTATAGCTAAATCTCGGATTATGATAGTAAGTGGAGTTGAGCATTAGACTTCACGGGCGTTCATCGATTGAAGACGAAGAGCTACTAAGGGGAGCTTGTGGAAATTCATCAACAAAAGGTATGTGGAGACTTGAACTCATCAATCACTCAAAAGTCTATCTACTCTATATCCTATTTGAGACAAAAGTCGTATAGCTATATAGACTTCAATTATACACATTTGATATTTCGAGCTGAGTTTAACTCGCTTACATATTTCTCTAAATATGTGTCGGTAAACTTTTGCTTTAACCAAGTTCATCTTATATTCTTGACGAAAGTCAAAAGATGATCATGTGAAAATCGCCTGGTAACATCTTACTTGATTTTTCTGAGACAGTCATTTGGTGTAGACTCGGAATGTCTCGTATTGATCATTCGATCACTTGAAAATTGCTTTGAAGCTAATAGTTTGTGTGAGACAGCTATTGTCGTCTTCCGAGAATGTTTTAATGGTTGAAATGAGAGTTTAGAACAATTAGATATAAGCACAGTATGCGTACTTGCATATGTGTAATCCAAATCTGGGAACCATGGTATGCATACCCGTGTGCGTACTGTTTGGTTTAGTAGAGGTCCGGGAACTAAGTATGCATACCGGTATGCGCACTGGCGTGAGGTTCAAGATCCGGGATTTTACTGAGTTTGGTGGTATGCGTACCCGTTCGCATACTGCGAACCCAATCTTAGTCCGGCCACTAAAGTATGTGTACCAGTTTGCGTACTTGAGTGAGTTATGTTCTAAAATCGGTTTTTTCATGAACTAATACATTTATATAATAAGGAATGCAATCTTTTGCAAACCGTGGCTATACTGTTCATGACTTGATTCAAGTGAATCAAAATCGATTTTGCTTCAATTGTTTCTTGTATACTTCTATGAGAATATAAACAATTGAACAACTCTAGAACTAGTTTCATTTGATTCATTTGAACTAGTTATGGTTAAGATGAATAAGGTTGATATGAAAGTGTTCATATGGATAACTTCGGTTAACTATTGTTGAGCTAACAAAGTGAAAAAGCGGGGGTCTAACAACACCCCCCAATATTTCTCTTAGCAATCTGTATGGACTAACTCCGAAATACTTTGCCAAAGAATCAACTAGACAGTCAGACTCAATCTAGATAAAAGTATCTCAAGAAGTTAATATCTCTATCATGATTTGATTTTTACTCAAGCTAAAAACAATAACGAGTCTTTATCAAATACAAGGAATAACTTGGACGGTACCAAAGACCAATGTCCAAGTGTTAATCAATGAAATCGACAACCACAAGGTCGGATCTCCAATTGATTAACCTTTAATGCACAACCTGTATTATTTCAATTATAAAGATAAACAATATAATGCGGAAAATGAAATAACACAGAAACCAGAAATTTTGTTAACGAGGAAACCGCAAATGCAGAAAAACCCCGGGACCTAGTCCAGATTGGATACACACTGTATTAAGCCGCTACAGACACTAGCCTACTACAAGCTAACTTCGGATTGGACTATAGTTGAACCCCAATCAGTCTCCCACTAATTCAAGGTACAGTTGTACTCCTACGCCTCTGATCCCAGCAGGATACTGCGCACTTGAGATCTCACCCACAACTAAGAGTTGCTGCAACCCAAAATCGCCGACTTGATAATAAACAAATCTGTCTCACACAGAAAAGTCTATCAAAGGATAAATCTGTCTCCTACAGAAAAACCTTAGGTTTTGTTCCGTCTTAGGATATAAAATCAAGGTGAATAGGAACCAATTGATAACCCGGTCTTATATTCCCGAAGAACAGCCTAGATTAATCAATCACCTCTCAACAATCCTTCTTGACTACACAAGCGATTTGTCGAGGAATCACAAACAGTGAGACGAAGATGTTTGTGACTTCTTTATCTTTCCTATCTGAGAACTCTAACGATCTCAAGCCAATCAAAGATTGTACTCGTACGATAGAAGATGCAAGATCAGATCACACAACTACGATAAAAGTAGTATCGGTTTGGCTTCACAATCCCAATGAAGTCTTTAAGTCGTTAACCTGGTTTTAGAGAAGAAAACCAAAGGTTAAAGGATAATCGACTCTAGCGAGCGCACTAGTATCACACAGACGTGTGGGGATTAGTTTTGCACAATGCTGGATGTCTCCTTTATATAGCCTTCAAATCAGGGTTTTGCCTTAGTTACAAAGCAATCCATATTCACCGTTAGATGAAAACCTGATTTAGATTCGAGCTAATATTTCTCAATCGTTAGATCGAAAACTTAGCTTGTCACACACACTTGGGTAGACGTTTACTGGGTTTGTGAAAACCATGCCCAAACGTGTACGTGTATGTTGGTTCAACATAGTAACCCAAAAGGTTAACCATATGACCTAGTTCTTCTTCACCATAACTAGTTCAATTGACTCAAATGAACTAGTTAAAGAGTTGTTCAATTGCTATGAGATCTTATATAACTACACAAATTGAAATAAAGATGATTCGATTCGATGAATCGGCTCATGAACTTTATATCCACGGTTTGCATAAAGCATTCCTTAGCAATTTAAGTTTCATGTTCAGAGCACATCTTTAGATCATAACCACTTAAGCTCACAAACAAGTTCGTGGACTTAAGACAACCGGCAGAGTTTTCCAAACTCAACAGAAAATCTCGGCAAAGAGACTTTCGTCAGTTCGCGGACTAAATACGCAAACGAGTTTTGAAAAATCCCAGAAGAAATTCTCGGCAAGAAAACTTCCGTCAGTTCGTGGACTGAGTTCGCGGACTTGGCAAAGCCAATTCCTCCGGTTTCTCTCAATCAACAAAGTTCGAAAACTTCGGATTAAGGAATACATGGTTATGAAATCTAAACTCTCATTCCAATCATTGAGACATTCTCAGAGGACGTTATATAGCCGTTATTCACAGACCGTTTCACGTCAGAGCAATTCTCAAAGTAATTGAAACTTTTCATGACTTTCGTCACTAGGTGAAGATAAACTTGATCAAAGCGAAACGCTTTACCAACACATGATTTCGAGAAAAATATAAGTAGTGAATACTCATCTCGAAATGTCAAATGTGTATGATCCAGTTTATATAGCATACGAATTTTTGTCTCATAAGAAGTAGGAGATAGAATAGATAGACTTTTGAGTGATAGATAAGTTCAAGTCTCCACATACTTTTTTGTTGATGAAGTTCCACGGTTCCTTGAGTAGATCTTCGTCGTTGTATGATGAATCGCCATGAAGTCCTTGAGCTCAACTACACTTTTCTATCCTAGTCCGAGACTTAGCTATAATAGACTAGAAATCAAGACTCATAGTTTTGATCACTAACATTGACAAACATGCTTGATATAGCAACGAATGCGAGGTCGACCGAGCTATGCTCTAATAATCTCCCCCTTTGTTAATTTTAGTGACAAAACTATTAATAAATACAAAAAAGATAAACTTTAGTGGCTCCTATTCCATAGTATAATCTTCAACGTTCTTTGAAATCTTCGTCCTTCCAAGTACTCCAATGATCCCAAAGGTTGTAAGTTTAGCACCACCGTTGTTGAAGATCCGTAGCTATAACAATGAGAGAAATTGAGATTCTCGATCATTATTATACAGTGACATAGTATCATTATGTAACATCAAAATCCAATTGCATCACGACTTTAACAACAATACTATGGTGATATGTATCACTACCCCTTAGTCAATACTCCGTCTCGATCATGGAAACCACTCCCCCTTACACAATGACAATGATCCGAAAACCATATGTATTTGTAGTGTGAACTACATTATTTCTCCCCCTTTTTCTCAATAAAATTGTCAAAGGTAAAAGAACGGGATCATAATGAAATTTCCACAAGAGACATTTCATAGACTAAAAGAAAAAAATACATACCAACTTATTTTAGATGAAATCATAAAGCCGAAGCTAAATGCATTCATCAAGGAGTTTTAAGATACAAGATAACCCCTATAAAATTCCACATCCGCACACCCCGCAAGATATTACCATTAAGCACAAGTTCAAAAGAACTCTCCCCCATTTGATGTCATTCCCGAAAGAACAACTAGAGCGACCTTAATTTCGAAAGAAAAGAAGGATTTTTTAATTGGACACCAAAAAAAACCATGGAAATGATTTTCTATATCCAAAACTCAACCAAATTAATCACAAGTAAACCCATGATTAATTTAATCGGAATACACAACTAAATCAAACCACAAAAGTGATCAATTTAATTGATTGTACTCAACATAAGAAAATTCACGGAGCTACGACTAAGATAACCACACTGAGATGACTACCTTAATCGTTCAAATACTCAACATAAGGAAAACCTTACGGAATATACGACTATATCAACCAATAGAACATGATTACTATAATCGTTCATATACTCAAAACAAGAACTTGTGGAATATATGAAAAACTCAACTAGATTAATTACAAGAGAACCTATAATTAATCTAATTGAAATACACAACCAAACTAATCACGGAAGCAATCAATTTAATTGTCAAAAGATTTTGCTCGACAAAAGAAGACTTTCGGAGCAAATAACTAAATAACCAATCAAGATGATTAATTTAGTTCAAGAATGCTCAACATATAGCATCTCATGGAACAACCAACAAGGCCAATATTAATCGACATAGTTGTAAGGTGCTCAACACAAGATACACAATGGAACCTTCACGGTAAAACATAACAAAATGGATCAATGAAGATCAATATCGTGGATAACATACAAGGATCTATTCTATTTTCCATCACTATTTACATAACGACATAATAGACTTTATCCTTGTCAAACAAAAGATTTCATCCTATTTTCCATCAAATAAATGACTGCATAGGCATAACTTTTGTAATTGTCAAAAGTCCATTCGCCCTTTCATCAATACGAATATCAATTTATGAACGACTTTACTTTTGACGCAATATGGGACCTTCAAGTTCACGGACGCAAACAATACATATCCCATAAAAATATTGCAATACTTCAAAACAGATTAATACTGCAATAATATCATCCTCCAAATATTTTGAGAATTTAAAAACCAATAAACCTAAAAAAATAACATAAGAAGATGAAAACAAAAATATCTATGTGTAGTCACAATCTTCGCTATTCAAAGCACTAGTTATTCTTCCAACTAATCCAAAAAGAAGACATATTAGGCAAAAATTCCTTTGAGAAATTCTCTATCACTCCCGAACTCCTTGTTATCGACAACCATCGGGACATAAGGTTCACGGAGATAAGTGTCAATACCCACGAACTGTCTTGGCTGAAGAGGTCGAATTAGGGTCCTCTGGATTTCCAAAGATTTAGACACGAATGTCTTTATTTCATAAATCTCCCTTCTTATTTCCTTTAACTCATCAAGAACATCGAAAAACTTCTGAGAGTTAGAAGGAACAGCCTGAGTTTTCTTGTATTCCTTGTTTTTCTTTTCAGGGACTTAGAAACAGGAGATTTCTCTTTTTCCTTGATTGAAGACTTAAAAATCATGTTGACATCCTTTCCATCTGACGACATAGTGCTTTGTGAACAGTTATGAACAACTGGATTTGTGTGATGGAATCACTTAACTCAACAAGCAGTCTTATAAAGGATGTCAAAAGGAAAAAGGAATGTAGGGTTCGAAACCTATTGACAGGTTCGTATACGCCCAACTCTAAAACCCTATAAAGAGTAGAATTATCGATAATAACCCTTTCTTTTATTTGATAGACAAAAAATAACAAATCTAAGAAAAGAAGGAAAAACTTTTTTGAAGCCTGGATCATCACTCAATCTTGTCTCTTTTGAACAGGCACATGAGACAAGATTTTCCCAACAACACAATCAAGTTGTGTTGCGATGAACAATGATTTGTCCATCTTTTTCCTCATGGGAAGAATCCTCTGATCTTTGTCTATTAAAACGATTTGACCATATTTTCTTTTCAAATGGTCTTATTCTATCCTTGGAAACCAACTTCTTAGACGAAGATAAGATCCTACATACCTCGGCGGTCTTCTGAGCAAGTTTCAGCTTCCTTGCTAATCGATCTGCTCTTCGTTGAAGTTTGCTGGCGTGCCTTATTTGGTGCTTGTATTTGTAACACCTTGATAGTTTGTTTCCCTTCATCGAACAAAACGAGCACGTCATTCTTGGATAGTATTCAGGCATCTGAGATGTGCAAGAATCTAGACATACTGTTGATCCTGAAACATCATTGATAGGGTTTCCAGTTATCGGATCCAGTGAATCTTCCAGCTTGATTGGGTTTCACTCTTCTCCGAACCCATTGAGGTTGATATATGTATTGCTACAAGTATCAAAATCGATTTTTTCACAAAGAAGCCCTACACTTGGTTTCCTATCTTCATCGGAATCATAGGTTTCAGACATTTCATCAAGTGTTACATCTAGACCTTTGTTGCCAGTGTATTTTCTACGATTTGGGCATTCATTAGCAAACTGTCCAAAACCCTTACACTTAAAGCACTGAGGCATGTCCTCGTCATCAGCCTCGTCCGCATCCCTGTTTTTAGGAGGTACGCGGCCGTGAGGTTTGTCTCTTGAAAACCGTTTACTTCTCTTCAACAGAAGATCCCTAAACTGTCTTGTGATCAAGGAGACTGATTTGTCAAGATCTTCATCCGAAAAATCATCCTCAGAGACATGAACACTCTTACCTTTGACAAGTAATTTAGTGTTCTTTTGTGCTTTAAAGCAACATCCTTATCGACTTTGGATGTATGCTCATGGTCAAAGATCTTAAGCTTTCCAACCAAGGTGTTTCTGGAAGGATTATCGAGGTTATTCCCCTCAACGATGGTATGCTTCTTAGACTCGTATCTAGATGGCAGCGATCTGAGAATTTTCATCATAATGTCCTTTTCAGGAATAGTCTTACCCAATGCAAAAGATGCATTAACAATTTCAGACACTTTGTGATTAAACTCATCAAATGTTTCTTCATCTGCCATACGAAGGTTCTCCCAATCGGAATTAAGGTTTTGAAGCCTAGCATCCTTTTCACTGGAGTTTCCTTCAAATACGGTTTTTAAGATATCCCAAGCATCTTTAGATATAGTGCAGTTTGTCACATGATGCTGAAGATTTGGGGTAATGGCATGTATGATAGCATTCAAACCGTCGGAATTTTTCTTTGCAGCAGTTATCTCAACAGCGGTGTATTCACCAATAGGTTTGGGCACGTTTACATCACCAACTACCATAATGGGAGCATCATAGCCATTAACCACATATACCCATGATTGAAAATCACGCGATTGAAGAAAAGCTCGCATATCAATTTTCCACCATAAGTAATTGGAGCCATCGAAGACCGGTGGTACGTTAATAGAGATAGCACCTCTGTCCATAGAGTCAGATCGCTACAAACACGGACTTGTTAGGTCTTAAACGTGTTTACCTGCTCTGATACCAATTGAAAAAGCGGGGGTCTAACAACACCACCCAATATTTCGCTTAGAAATTTGTATGGACTAACTCCGAAATACTTTGCTAGAGAATCAACTAGACAGTCAGACTCAATCTAGATAAAAGTATCTCAAGGAGTTAATATCTCTCTCTTGATTTGATTTTTACTCAAGCTAAAAACAATATCGAGTCTTTATCAAATACAAGGAATAACTTGGACGGTACCAAAGACCAATGTCCAAGTGTTAATCAATGAAATCGACAACCACAAGGTCGCATCTCCAATCGATTAACCTTTAACGCACAACCTGTATTATTTCAATTATAAAGATAAACAATATAATGCGGAAAATGAAATAACACAGACGCCAGAAATTTTGTTAACGAGGAAACCGCAAATGCAGAAAAACCCCGGGACCTAGTCCAGATTGAATACACACTGTATTAAGCCGCTACAGACACTATCCTACTACAATCTAACTTCGAACTGGACTATAGTTGAACCCCAATCAGTCTCCCACTAATTCAAGGTACAGTTGTACTCCTACGCCTCTGATCCCAGCAGGATACTGCGCACTTGATTCCCTTAGTTGATCTCACCCACAACTAAGAGTTGTTGCAACCCAAAATCGCATACTTGATAATAAACAAATCTGTCCCACACAGAAAAGTCTATCAAAGGATAAATCTGTCTCCCAACGAAAATCCCTAGGTTTTGTTCCATCTTAAGATATAAAATCAAGGTGAACAGGAACCAATTGATAATCCGGTCTTATATTCCCGAAGAACAACCTAGATTAATCAATCACCTCTCAACAATCCTTCTTGACTATACAAGCGGTTTGTCGAGGAATCACAAACAGCGAGACGAAGATGTTTGTGACTTTTTTATCTTGCCTATCGGAGAACTCTCACGATCTCAAGCCAATCAAAGATTGTATTCGTACGATAGAAGATGCAAGATCAGATCACACAACTAAGATAAAAGTAGTATCGGTTTGGCTTCAGATTCCCAATGAATTCTTTAAGTCGTTAACCTGGTTTTAGAGAAGAAAACCAAAGGTTAAAGGAGAATCGACTCTAGCGAGCGCACTAGTATCAAACAGACGTGTGGGGATTAGTTTTGCACAATGCTAGATTTCTCCTTTATATAGCCTGTAAATCAGGGTTTTGCCTTAGTTACAAAAAGCAATCCATATTCACCATTAGATGAAAACCTGATTTAGATTCAAGCTAATATTTCTCAACCGTTAGATCGAAAACTTAGCTTATCACGCACACTTGGGTAGACGTTTACTGGGTTTGTGAAAACCATGCCCAAACGTGTATGTGTATGTTGGTTCAACATAGTAACTCAAAAGGTTAACCATATGAGCATTTCATATTAACCTAGTTCTTCTTCACCATAACTAGTTCAATTGACTCAAATGAACTAGTTAGAGAGTTGTTCAATTGCTATGAGATCTTATGTAACTACACAAGACACAATTGAAACAAATATGATTCGATTCGATGAATCGGCCCACTAACTTTATAGCCACTATTTGCATAAAGAATTCCTTAGTAATTTAAGTTTCATGTTCAGACCACATCTTTAGATCATAACCACTTAAGCTCACAAACAAGTTCGCGGACTTAAGACAACCGGCAGAGTTTTCCAAACTCAGTAGAAAATCTCGGCAAAGAGACTTTCGCCAGTTCGCGGACTAGGTTCGCGGACTAAACACGCAAACGAGTTTTGGAAAATCCCAGCAGAAATTCTCGGCAAGAGAACTTCCGTCAGTTCGCGGACTTGGCAAAGCCAATTCCTCCGGTTTCTCTCAATCAACAAAGTTCGAAAACTTCAGACTAAGGAATACATGGTTATGAAATCTAAACTCTCATTCCAATCATTGAGACATTCCCAGAGGACGTTATATAGCCGTTATTCACAGGCCGTTTCACTTCAGAGCAATTCTCAAAGTAATTGAAACTTTTCATGACTTTCGTTACTAGGTGAAGATAAACTTGATCAAAGCGAAACGCTTTACCAACACACGATTTCGAGAAAAAGATAAGTAGTGAATACTCAGCTCGAAATGTCAAATGTGTATGATCCAGTTTATATAGCATACGACTTTTTGTCTCATAAGAAGTAGGAGATAGAATAGATAGATTTTTGAGTGATAGATTAGTCCAAGTCTCCACATACCTTTTTGTTGATGAAGTTCCACGGTTCCTTGAGTAGATATTCGTCGTTGTATGATGAATCTCCATGAAGTCCTTGAGCTCAACTACACTTTTCTATCCTAGTCCGAGACTTAGCTATAATAGACCAGAAATCAAGACTCATAGTTTTGATCACTAACATTGACAAACATGCTTGATATAGCAACGCATGCGAGGTCGACCGAGCTATGCTCTAACACAAAGGTTTACACATTTAGGTACGGTTACTCATATCTAAATGAAGTCACTTTTCATTTGTATGTAACAAGCTAAGTTCGATCTAACGGTTGAAAGATATTAGCTTGAGTCTAATCAGGTTTTCATCTAACGGTGAATATTGAATGCTTTGTTACCAAGGTAACATTGATTGCAAACCCTGATTTGAAGACTATATAAAGGAGAACTCTAGCAACTGGGAAACCTAATCCCCGCACCTCCTGTGTGATACTAGTTGCGACTAGAGTCAATTCTCCTTTAGCCTTAGGTTTTTCCAAAACCTTGTAGGTTAACGACTTGAAGACTTCATTGGGATTGTGAAGCCAGACCCAACTATTTTTTCTTTAGTTGCGTGTTCAGATCTTGCTGTTTTCTATCATGATTGAGTATTATCTTCTCTAAGATTTGCTCGAGATTTAATCTCCGATAGGAAAGATAAAAAGTAGTCACAAACATCTTCGTCTCATCGTTTGTGATTCCACAATATCTTATTTCGTTTCCATACAATTAAGATTATTGTGAGGTGATTGATATTTCTAGGATGTTCTTCGGGAATATAAGTCCGGTATATCAAATGGTTCATGTTCACCTTGATTTATCAAAAGACTGAACAAAACTCATAGGTATATCTGTGGGGGACATATTTATCTATTCAATAGACTTTTCTGTGTGAGACAGATTGGTTTATCAAGTCTTCAACTTTGGGTCGTAGCAAATCTTAGTTGTTGAGATCATCTAAGAGAATCAAGTGTGTAGAGTCCTGCTAGGATTTAGAGACGTAAGGAGCGCAACTGTACCTTGATCAGTGTGAGATTGGTTTGGGCTCAACTACATTTCAGTCTGAAGTTAACTTGGAGTAGGCTAGTTTCTGTAGCGGCTAAATACAGTGTGGTGTTCAAATCTGGACTAGGTCCTGGGGTTTTTCTACATTTGCGGTTTCCTCGTTAACAAAACTTCTGGTGTCTGTGTTATTTCTTTTCCGCATTATATTTGTTTATATGATTAAAATATCACAGGTTGTGCGTAAGTTCAATCAATTGTGAATCCAACCTTTGGTTGTTGATTAAATTGATTGACACTTGGATATTGGTTTTTCAAGTTGTTTTTTATATTCAATTGGGCTTGCAAATTCCTATTTGTTTGATTTAAGTTGATTTTCTTGAAAGTATATTGGAGTTAGTCCATACAGATTGCTAAACGAAATATTGGGTGTGGTTGTTAGACCCCCGCTTTTTCAGATAGCATGGGGATGGGTTAATGTTGTTTTTGAATTGTAGAATCCAGTTTGATTGGATAGAGGGTGTTTAATCCGTCCCCAATTTGATGGAAGAGAAGATGTTTGAAAGTTGGTATGAGTGATGCCAGTCGTCTCCATTGTGGGATGGGAGATGACGGGAGGGGAGGGATGTTTTCAAAAATGGGTGTTTGTTGAGGTATTTTGCATTATATAATGTTGCTAGTACGGAGGTAGTTTTTTTGTGAATATTCCAGATATGTTTCATGAGAAGTCATTTGTTGTGCTCCTTGATGCTTCTGATGCCTAATCCTCCTTGTGCTTTGGGTTTGTATAGCTTGTTCTTTCCTAGTGGGTGGATCTTCTTGATGGAAGAGTCATGGTTCCAGAAGAAATTTGTTGTAATACGATCAATTTTTGTATGGATGTGTGTAGGAAGGGTTTGTGTTTGCATGAGGTGATTTGCTGTAGGGGTAAGATCAGATTTTATGAGTGCGAATCTGCCATCTTGGTTTAGGCATTTAGTCATCCAACCTTTTGCCTTGCGAGTTACGCGCTGAAGGATTGGGGCAAAGATATGTCTGGAAGATCTCCCATGTTTAAATTGCACTCCTGGGGGAGGGGGGTTGATATTGTTGGCATATTTATGGCTTATTTTAGTTCGTCCAGTTGGTGTTGTTCTAGCTTCGGGTGATGGATGATTGTAGATTTTGATGTGTTGACCCGCCGGATTTCCATAAGCTTGTAGCAGATGTTTGAGGTAATTGGTGCCTTCCAGAGTTGCTTTATATGTTTTAAGCACTGTTTATGATGTCTTTACTCTAGTATTTTTTATATTTCTGGAAATACTATGAGAACTATTGTCATTGCATGAGTTTGAAAGTGCCTTAAGAGCAACTGGAGTGTTGTTGCGATAAGCCAAAAAAAAAAAAACTAGGCGCAATCACGGTTGGTAAAGTGGCCATATTGCCAAATTTAGCAATTCCCAAATATTTCCACACGGGTTTAATAGCTGCGTGTATGCCTGGACGTGGGAGTCTGGACGCTGTTTTCAAACGCTCCTCGTACTGAGACGGAGTAATAAAATGCGTCTAATTGAGACGCTATTAATGAATGCGTTTGAAGAGGTTCTGTAAAATATGTCTGAACCGAGACGTCAGTTTTAATAACGCTTTCCCCCCACGTCCTTTAAAAATGCATTTCTTCAAACACACTTATTGTAAACGTATGATGCCAGATGTGTGTATTGATAGCGTTTAAAGCTATTTGTTGTAAACCCAATTGAAGTATGTGTAACCATCAGGAATTAGTCCAGTTGGCCAGGAGCCTGACTCTCAAGTAGGAGGTCAGCGGATCGAGAGTTTGGAGATCTAGTTTAAGTTCTTAATGTATCTTTTTTCCTATTAATTTTTTATTTTGAAGTATGCGTTTGATTTTCAAGGGACAGATTTCCCACAACGGACAAAAGCCACTAAAATAGGCTCATGAACTTCCACTACACCTTTCTTTCCATAAAATTCGCGTCTTCAAGGACACCTTGAAGACACTGAAATAGGCTCATGAACTTCCACTACACCTTTCTTTCCATAAAACTCGCGTCTTCAAGGACACCTAACTTTTCTGGCATGAATCTCATCCATTACATAATATTATAATGAAACTATTGGTTTCGCCCGGTAAAAGCAACAAGACCAAGACCCTCGCATGTACATGAAATAAATCACAACGTGTTTGAAAATGATGATGAAGACGATGGATATGATCAAGACGACGATGATTTCTTCGTCGTTGCTGCTGCTGCTACTGTTGAAGATGATGAAGACGATGAATTCGATTATAATGAACTTTGTTTTTATTCTGCTCTGCTGTTGTTCATTGATTATAATGAACTCTATTTTCTTGTGTTTTTTGACTAGGTGTTCAATGGATAGATGAACTCTGTTTTGAAGTAGTTTTGATTAGGTGTTCATTTCGATAGATGAACTTTTTTCTTTTCTTTTTTGTTCTTTTTCATTAGGTGTTCATTTGAGAGAATGAACTCGGTTTTGCATATAGGTTTTATTAGGAATTCATTTGAAAGAATGAACTCGGTTTTCATATAAGTTTTTATTAGGAGTTCATTTGAAAGAATGAACTCTGTTTTCATACAGGTTTTTATTAGGAGTTCATTTGAAATAATGACCTCGGTTTTCATATAGGTTTTTATTAGGAGTGAAAAAGTGGGGGTACAACAACCACACCCAATATTTCGCTTAGCAATCTGTATGGACAAACTCCAATATACTTTCTAGAGAATCAACTAGACAGTCAGACTCAATCTAGATAAAAAGTATATCAAAGAGTTTATATCTCAATCTCTCGATTTGATATATACTCAAGCAAATAGAAATCTGCGAGTCTTTATCAAATACTAGAGAGATAACTTGGATGGTACCAAAGACCAATATCCAAGTGTCAATCAATTTAAATCAACAACCAAAAGGTTGGATATTCTAATTGATTAAATAACGCACAACCTGTGATATTTCAATTATATAACAAAATATAATGCAGAAAAGAAATAACACAGGCACCCGAATTTTGTTAACGAGGAAACCGCAAATGCAGAAAATTCCGGGACTAGTCCAGATTGAATACACATTGTATTAAGCCGCTACAGACACTAGCCTACTCCAAATTAACTTCGGTCTGGACTGTAGTTGAACCCCAATCAATCTCACACTGATCCAAGGTACAGTTATGCTCCTACGTCTCTGATCCCAGCAGGATACTACGTACTTGATTCTCTTAGCTGATCTCACCCACAACCAAGAGTTGCTACGACCCAAAGTCGAAGACTTTAATAAACAAATTTGTATCACACAGAAAAGTCTACGATAATTGATAAATCCGTCTCCCACGAATATATCTACGAGTTTTGTTCCGTCTTTTGAGAAATCAAAGTGAACAGGAACCAATTGATAAACCAGACTTATATTTCCGAAGAACAACCTAGTATTATCAATCACCTCACAATAATCCTAATCGACGCAGCGAAAAAAGATATTGTGGAATCACAAACGATGAGACGAAGTGTTTGTGATTTCTTTTATATATTGCCTATCGGAGATATCAATCTCAAGCCAATTATTACAATTGTACTCGTACGATAGAAACAACAAGATCAAATCACACAACTACGAGAAAGTAGTATCGGTCTGGCTTCACAATCCCAATGAAGTCTTTAAGTCGTTAACCTGGTTTAGAAGAAGAAACCAAAGGTTAAAGGAGAACCGAATCTATCTTAGCACAACTAGTATCACACAGAAGGTGTGGGAATTAGGTTTCCCAGTTGCTAGAGTTCTCCCTTATATAGTCTTTCAAATCAGGGTTTGTAATCAATGTTATCTTGGTAACAAAGCATTCAATATTCACCTTTAGATAAAAACCTGATTTAGATTCAAGTTAATATCTTTCAACCGTTAGATCGAAAACTAGCTTGTTACACCCAAATGAAATGCATGTTTCTAGGCTTGTGTAACCGTACCAAACTTGTACATTTTTTGGTTCAACAATAGTCACCCAAATGGTTATCCATATGATCACTTTCATATCAACCATATTCTTCTTCACCATAACTAGTTCAAATGACTCAAATGAATTAGTTAGAGAGTTGTTCAGTTACTTAGATCTTATGTAACTACACAAGACACAAGCGAAGCAAAAACGGTTTGATTCACTCGAATCAGTTCATGAACTTTATAGCCACGGTTTGCAAAAGCATTCCTTAGTTTATATAAACATGAGTTCAAGAAAAACCGATTTTAGATATAAGCTACTCAAGTTCGCGGACTGGGTTCGCGGACTTAAGATCACGGAAGGAGTTCACAAACTCCAGCAGAAATTCTCGGGTCGAGAACTTCCGCCAGTTCGCGGACTTGGCTCACGCCACATTCCGTTTCTCTTGATCAACAAAGTTCGCAAACTTTGGTTCAAGGAATAAGGACTTATACATATATGTGTTTCCACAACAATGCTTATATCCTACCAATGGTTATGTAATCTAAACTCTCATTTCAATCATTGAAACATTCTCAGAGAACGTTCTATAGTCGTTATTCACAGACCATTTTTCGTCAGAAAAATTTTCAAAGTGATTGAAACATAACATGACATTCGTCACTAGGTAAAGATGAATTTGGCTAAAGCGAAAGCTTACCAACACATATTTCGAGAAATAGATCGGCGAGTTAAACTCGGCTCGAAATAGCAAATGTGTATAACCTAAGTCTATATAGCAAAACGACTTTTGTCTCAAGATAGGATATAAATAGACTTTTGAGTGATAGATAAGTTCAAGAATCCACATACCTTTTAGTCGATGAAGATCCACCGGTTCCTTGAGTATTCCTTCGTCTTGTATGATGATTGCCATGGGGTTCTTGAGCTCAACTACACTTTCTATCCTAGTCCGAGACCTTAGCTATAATAGACTAGAAATCAAGACTTATAATTTTGATCACTAACATTGACAAACATGCTTAAGATAGGAACGCATGCGAGTTCGACCGAGCAATGCTCTAACAATCTCCCCCTTTGTCAATTTTAGTGATAAAACTATCAATACATATGGAATACAAAAAATAAATAAATTAACTTTTGTAGCTCCTATTCCATACGCCTAATCTTCAACATTACTTGAAATCTTTGTCACTTCCAAGTACTCCAATGATCCCAAAGGTTGTAAGTTCAGCATCATCGTTGTTGAAAATCCATAGCTATAACAACGAGAAAACAAGAGTTCTTCATCATTATTATACAGTGTCATAGTATCATTACACAACGTCAAAGTCAAATTGTATCACAACTTCAATAACAATACTATGGTGATATGTATTACTCCCCCTTAGTCAATACTCCATCTCACATGGAAACCACTCTCCCTTACATAATGATCCGAAAACCATATGTATTTGTAGTGTCAACTACATATTAATTCTCCCCCTTTTTTGTCAATAAAATTAGCAAAGGTACAAGAACGGGATCCGAATAAAATTTCCGAAAGAAACATTTCTTGACCAAAAGAAAGCAAAAATATATCATCTTATTTAGATGCAATCATAAATTCGAAGCTAAATGCATTCATATAGGAGTTTGTAAAGAAACAAGATAACCCCTATAATATTCCACGGCGCACTCCCCACAAAGATTTGGCAATTAAGCACAAGTTCAATTAAGAACTCTTCCCCATATAATGTCATTCCCGAAAGAACAACAAGAGCGACCTTAATTTCGAAAGAAAAGAAGGATTTCTTTGGACATAACAAATCATATACAAGTATGAATTTCAATCCAAAAATATTCAATTAAACTAACCACAAGAGAACCCATGATTAATTTAATCGACAAATGCTCAACATAAGTGAACTTATGGAGACTTAAAACAAAAAATTAGATTAATCACAAGAGAACCCATAATTAATCTAATCGAAATACACAACCAAACTAATCACAAAAGTAATCAATTTAATTGGTCATGCTCGACATAAGAAAACTTACGGAGCAACAACTAAATAACCAAACAAGATGATTAATTTAGTTGAATATGCTCGACATAAAGTACCTCATGGAACAACAACATAGCTAATCATAAAAATAATCAACTTGGTCGTTCAATGCTCAACATAAGGCACTTTACGGAGCCTCACAGTAATACATAAAATATGGATCAGGGAAGATCAATACTGCGGAATACACAAGGATTCATTCTATTTTCCATCACTATTCGCATAACGACATTCAATAGACATAATCCTTGCGAACAAAAGATTTTAACCTATCTTCCATCAATAATTGACATAATAGGCTTAACTTTTGTATTTGTCAAAAGTCTATTCATTCTTTTATCAATACATGCATATCGACATACGAAAGACTTTACTTTTGACAAGGTATGGGACAATCATTGTTCACGGATGTAAACACACATATCCCATAAAATTTTTGCAATATATAAAACCATAAAGATTAATACTGCAAAAATCATCTTCCAAACAAATTTAGAATTTAAACCAATAAATCTAAAACATGAAGATTAAAACGTTGGACATAGCTATGTGTAATCACAATAAGGGCTATTCCAAACTCTAGTAATCCTTCTCAAAAATAAGAATAAATTCTCATAAGAAGTTTCCTAGGCAACAAGACAAACTCGTAATGCACAAACAAGATGATTTGTCCTTATAGGGTAGAATCAAACTTTTTCGCATGGATTTACACCAAGGCGTATAAAAAGAATTTTTTAACAAATAAGAACATACAAAGTCAGTAACGACTATGCACCATAGTTCACAAAGGATGATTGTGAACACTCAAGAATTCCATAGCACTGCGTACTACTTTCCATTCTTGAACTTCCTTCTTTGTGATTCACCAACAACATTCTTGTAAAAGCTACATTAGCTTAGAAGAGTAGTACTCCAAGAATCCAACTGCCCAAGTTCAAGAGAAGTGGAACAAGTGCAACGAAATGGAGCAAAATACTCAAAAACAAGAGACAGGACAAATACCAATCTTAACTCATCCAAATTCAAGGTTTCTCATTTCCATTTTGAAGAGAATCCAAAGAGGAAAAGAGTGCAAAAAAGAATGAGGTTAATCCGAGTTCGGACGAAGAAGTTACGGCCAAAACAAGTTTACCAAATATTGACGTCAACTATGCATACGGGTTTGCAAACGAATTTTCGTATCCTGGAGCAGTATGCAGACGGGGTTTGCGAACTTAAACCCCTGGATTTTGGTTTTAAATGATGTTATGCATACTTGGTATGTGTACCATGAAGTCCAAACATCCCGAACTAATGTTTTCAAACCTAAACATTTAAGAACCTTAAACACATATCAAGTTAGGTAGAAATGAACGATAAGCCAGGTACATGGATCATTATAAGTACTCAAACAAGTAACAAAAACATAAAACTTTCTCAAGTTTATAGACATACCTTTTTAGATGAATCCAATTGAATTCTACAGCCTTACCAAACATAATCTGTGCGCCCCAATTTTCGTGCTTCCCTTACCGTATACATAACAGGGCATTCCTTGGTGAGGATGCACTTAAAACACACTTAAGTTGTGTTGAGGTGAACAATGTCTTGCTCACCACAAGTGACTTTTGGATTATCATGAAAGAGATCACTTTTAGAACCTTTCACATCCAAATACATCTTTCCAAAGAACTCTTTAAGTTCCAACATCATGGATACTGCCTTCTCCAAAGTCATGGAATTTTCTGGGAGATCATTCCTTTTCACACTCAAAGTGTCAATGACTTTCTTTGGAACCCACTTATGAGTGCGTTTAGAAACAACCAGAACCTTCTTCCCGTTACTCTCTTCAAGATTTCTCGAAATAGGATTGGATGGACTATTCTTTTGCAAGTTAGTCTTTCTCCAACTGGGAACATCGGATCTTGTCTTCGTCTTTACGAAGTTATCCTTTTGATAACCATTACGATTGTGAAAAGGATTCGTATGACATTTATAGGCAAAAATAGGTTTATCACAGCACTGATTTCTTTGCCTAAAGGTTGGACAGTTACAACCTGTAGCATTAAGGGGATTAGCCTTAACATATGATCTTGGTTTCACAACTTCTTGTGATGCCCAAACAAGAACATCATGAAGTTTTTCATTCCTTATACGGAAACGACATCTCCTTTCCAGGTGACCTTTATTTCCGCAATAGTGGCAAACATAAGGAATGTTCTTACCTCGATCCGTATGTACTGACTTTGGAGGTTGATATACTTTGCTCTTTCGAACCTTAACTGCCGGTGAAGGTACTTCACTTTTCCCATCAGTGGAAACCTTTTGCTGAGAAGAATCACTAGCCTTGACAAATTTTACCTCTTTGCTAATACTTGGAGCATCTATTCCCTTATAGCCCAATCCTCGTGTATCACAATGATTTTTACTTGCTCCTAGCATAATGGTTAATTTGCTTGAACTAGTATTGAACTTTTTCAAGTCATCTTCCAACATCTTGATTTTATCAAGAGCAGCAGCTAAATCAGCCTCAAGGCGTTTTTCTCAAGTGAGACAAGCACTTTCTCTGTCATCAAAACTAATTTGTCGAGAGTTAAACCTTGCTTTAGATTCTGCAAGTTTCTCTTCCAACAAAAAGTACTTTTGATAAAGATTATCACATTCAAGTGACTTCATACGTAGGTTTTCCTCAGAATCCTTGAGGATCGATTCGTTAGAACGATTCGAAAAATAAACACCTGCGTAACATCATCTCAATTTCTTGTTTTCTCGACAGAGAGGAGTCAGAAGAGGTGAGACATGAGAAGTTGTAATCTTCTTCATATTCCACGAATCCAAAAACTTAACATACTCTGAGACTTCCTCATCAACATCTCTATCAATATCTGAATCACCTTCATCAAAAAGTTCATCCAACTGTTCTTCTAGGAGAGTTTCCCAATAAACAGTTTTTACATCAAGAGAATGTTTAGATATTGGCTTAGATGTGACAGTTCTCTCAGGTGAATCCAAGCTTTTAGAATCATCTGGTAATTTCTTAACTAGTACGTTATTAGAGATAGACTCGTTCATAATCAGATCGCTACAAACACAGACTTATAAGGTCTTTAAGGTGTTTGCCTGCTCTTATACCAATTGAAAAAGTGGGGGTACAACAACCACGCCCAATATTTCGCTTAGCAATCTGTATGAAAAAACTCCAATATATTTTCTAGAGAATCAACTAGACAGTCAGACTCAATCTAGATAAAAAGTATATCAAAGAGTTGATATCTCAATCTCTCGATTTGATATATACTCAAGCAAATAGAAATATGCGAGTCTTTATCAAATACTAGAGAGATAACTTGGATGGTACCAGAGACCAATATCCAAGTGTCAATGAATTTAAATCAACAACCAAAAGGTCAGATATTCTAATTGATTGAACAATGCACAACCTGTGATATTTCAATTATATAACAAAATATAATGCGGAAAAGAAATAACACAGACACTAGAATTTTGTTAACGAAGAAACCGCAAATGCAGAAAAACCTCGGGACCTAGTCCAGATTGAACACACACTGTATTGAGCCGCTACAGACACTAGCCTAGTCCAAATTAACTTCGGTCCAGACTGTAGTTGAAGCCCAATCAATCTCACACTGATCCAAGGTACAGTTATGCTCCTACGTCTCTGATCCCAGCAGGATACTACGTACTTGATTCGCTTAGCTGATCTCACCCACAACCAAGAGTTGCTACGACCCAAAGTCAAAGACTTTATAAACAAATTTGTATCACACAGAAAAGTCTACGGTAATAGATAAATCCGTCTCCCACGAATATACCTACGAGTTTTGTTCCGTCTTTTGATAAATCAAGGTGAACAAGAACCAATTGATAAACCGGACTTATATTCCAGAAGAACAGCCTAGTATTATCAATCGCCTCACAATAATCCTATCGACGCAGCGAAAAAAGATATTGTGGAATCACAAACGATGAGACGAAGTGTTTGTGATTTCTTTTATATCTTGCCTATCGAAGATTTCAATCTCAAGCCAATTATTACAATTGTACTCGTACGATAGAAACAGCAAGATCAGATCACACAACTACGAGAAAGTAGTATCGGTCTGGCTTCACAATCCCAATGAAGTCTTTAAGTCGTTAACCTGGTTTAGAAGAAGAAACCAAAGGTTAAAGGAGAATCGACTCTAGCTTAGCACAACTAGTATCACACAGAAGGTGTGGGGATTAGGTTTCCCAGTTGCTAGAATTCTCCTTTATATAGTCTTTCAAATCAGGGTTTGCAATCAATGTTAGCTTGGTAACAAAGCATTCAATATTCACCGTTAGATGAAAACCTGATTTAGATTCAAGCTAATATCTTTCAACCGTTAGATCGAAAACTAGCTTGTTACACATAAATGAAATGCACGTTTCTAAGCTTGTGTAACCGTACCCAAACTTGTACATTTATTGGTTCAACAATAGTCAACCAAATGGTTAGCCATATGATCACTTTCATATCAACCATATTCGTCTTCACCATAACTAGTTCAAATGACTCAAATGAACTAGTTAGAGAGTTGTTCAATTTCTTAGATCTTATGTAACTACACAAGACACAATCGAAGCAAAAACGGTTTGATTTACTCGAATCGGTTCATGAACTTTATAGCCACGGTTTGCAAAAGCATTCCTTAGTTTATATAAACATGAGTTCAAGAACAACCGATTTTAGATATAACCTACTCAAGTTCGCGGACTGGGTTCGCGGACTTAAGCTCACGAAAGGAGTTCACAAATTGCAGCAGAAATTCTCGGGTCGAGAACTTCCGCCAGTTCGCGGACTTGGCTCACGCCACATTCCGTTTCTCTTGATCAACAAAGTTCGCAAACTTTGGTTCAAGGAATAAGGACTTATACATATATGTATTTCCACAACAATGCTTATATCCTACCAATGGTTATGTAATCTAAACTCTCATTTCAATCATTGAAACATTCTCAGAGAACGTTATATAGTCGTTATTCACAGACCATTTTTCGTCAGAGCAATTTTCAAAGTGATTGAAACATAACATGACATTCGTCACTAGGTAAAGATGAATTTGGCTAAAGTGAAAGCTTACCAACACATATTTCGAGAAATTGATATGTGAGTTAAACTCGGCTCGAAATAGCAAATGTGTATAATCTAAGTCTATATAGCAAAACGACTTTTGTCTCAAGATAGGAGATAAATAGACTTTTGAGTGATAGATAAGTTCAAGTCTCCACATACCTTTTAGTCGATGAAGATCCACCGGTTCCTTGAGTAGTCCTTCGTCTTGTATGATGATTGTCATGGAGTTCTTGAGCTCAACTACACTTTCTATCCTAATCCGAGACCTTAGCTATAGTAGACTAGAAATCAAGACTTATAGTTTTGATCACTAACATTGACAAACATGCTTGAGATAGCAACGCATGCGAGTTCGACCGAGCAATGCTCTAACAAGGAGTTCATCTGATTGAATGAACTCGTGTTTTTATTCATAATAGTGAAGTTTTTGTTATGTGTTCATTTGAAAAAATGAACTCTGATTTTGTTTAGGAGTTTATCAAAAAGGATGATATGCTACAAAAAAATAGTAATTAACACGGAAGGATATTTTGGTCTATTTTAATATTCTTAAATAATTGTGAACCAAACAGTAAACGTGTTGTCCCGCTGGACAATGTAATCTTGGAACCACCTAAAAAGGACCACATGATTGTTTCCCCTGTGGATATTTCATCGA
The DNA here is from genome assembly GCF_003573695.1 of Papaver somniferum. Classification (NCBI taxonomy): domain Eukaryota; kingdom Viridiplantae; phylum Streptophyta; class Magnoliopsida; order Ranunculales; family Papaveraceae; genus Papaver; species Papaver somniferum. The sequence goes on from NW_020649304.1 coordinate 1,829,294, forward strand.
CTTAACCGAAGAGGAAGAGTGAAACAGAGTCTTTCCTTCCTTCATTTAAATAGGCCTGAGCTAGGACAGTCCAGGAGTCGAGACTCTGCTAGAAGCTGCTACATTTCGCCCACCCACTTTCCCGCTCCGTTCCACCATTACATGGCACCATCTGGACCCTTCATTTCATTAATTTTGATCACATGGAGAAACATGGGTCCCATTTTTATTAACTCTGACCAATAACTACTCAACACGTAAGCGGCGAAAAAAGGAATGGTGGAAGGGAGTGGGGTCATCTATCATTTTCGCTCTGCTAAATGACTCGTTAAAGCTTCCCCTAGGCCTAGATGCTACAAGATCCATTAATCGTGGCCGTACCTTCAAAAACTATCACAGAAGTTGAGAAAGATTAGCGATTCACCGACCAGGAGGATATACAAACTTATCTGCCTGAGGTGTACAACACTACAACTTATACAAAGCACTCCTCATTTCTCATTTCTCATTTCAACCCGTGTTCTCTCAGTCTCTCTCTCTCTTCTCGATAGAGAATCGCTGCACTTCGTTCTCGTCGAATAGGTAAAAAAGGTAAAAAAGAATTCATAAAGAAACCACACTTGAGTCTCAGATGTCTGGAGTTGAAAATGTTGTATTAGAAGGTGATAAAAAACCAGTTGCTGAGATAACTAATACGATTAATATCATGGTCAAGAGCAATGTAAAGTCTCTCCCTCTCTGTATTCTTTCGATTGATTGATCGCTGTTTTGAGTTATAACCGTGTGTCCTTTAAAAAAAATTGATTTTTTTCAAACGGGTGTACTTATTTACTTGGGTATGCATTGTAGGTTGATCAAACTGAAGTTTGGTTCAGAATAAGGCGCGATGCTCAGATGAGTAAGCTCATGAATGCTTACGGTGAGGCTAAACAACTTGATATGCAGACGATCCGTTTCTTATATGATAGTACTCGGATTAAACCAGAGCATACCCCTGACGAGGTAATTTATTATCACAAGTGGTGTCATCCATTTTTTTTGTTGAGTTTTTTTGTTTTTTAGAGTTGAGATGTTTATTTTGGTATACATGCTGCAGCTTGGAATAGAAGATGGGGCTGAAATCGATGCCTTTCTGTACCAGTTTGGCGCTGGCTATGGAAGAAACCGACAGATGTGAACATGCAAGGAACCGTATATATAAATGTGGGACTGATTTTAGGTGTTTTAAATGTAGTCTTTAGCTAAGGAAAAATCGGTGGAGTTTAGATCTAGGTGAACTGTTGAACATATCGTCTGGTAGTAGATTGTTTGTTATTCCATCTCCTAGGAAGAACTTTGGTGCTCCAAAGACTTGTATTTGATTTTTAACCAAGGGGTTTGTGTTATTGCTGTATAGACCTAATTAGTCTTTGTTTTTTTGTTTTTTGTTTTGAAAAATAAGTACTCCTCTTCACCATGGAATTAGCTTGGGGATGTCCACCAACAAGAAATAGGTTCTCAGCCAAGATGTGCGGCTCTTGCTGCGGGCCAAACCTTTTAGCTCAGTCTTCCAGTATATGTTCGGAAATCATAACTATATTTAAGGTCCAAAGATGTTGCAGAAAACGTATGCTACGCAATACACGGTTGGGCAACACGATTAGTTTCAAGGTCCAAAAATGTTGCAGGAAATGTATGTTACGCAATACATGGTTGTGCGAACAATACTTGTCTCATCAAGATATTTCCTAAAACTAAGCATGTGACAGTATCAAAATTTCCAACACAATGAACACCGAGAGAAAAAGAAAAAAAAAGAAAGTAAAATTTTGCTTGCTCAACTTAATCCACCTAATAACCTACCTATTCAGTCCGACAATCACCTAAGAGCTCTCTAAAAAGAGTGCAGCTGAATTGCTTTAGAAGTGATTTCGAGACCAAGTGAAGAGACAAAATCACCACCTATTTAGGTAATACACAACTAGCAAAACCATGGCTGAAGATTCTATAAACTCAGGACAATCACAGACAAAAAAATCACGTGCTAGCAATTCAATTATTACCAAAAAGTTTTCCATGATGAAAAAAGCCTTAAAAAGTGGCATTTACATTACAGTTCATTGTAAGTATGTGTGTACAGCCATGATAAATGGCTGATTCCATGTCTACTGTGTAACTCTATAGTGCTGAAGCAGTTAACAAAAAAATCTCACCCAACTTCATCCGGATTGTTTCCAGCGAGCAGACTACGATAAAGGGCATCATAGCTATGTCCTCGACCAATGAAGTTCGCAAAACCTTGGGCAAGTTGTTTCTGCAGGCTTCATCTTTTAACTACAGATTCTATGATTGATACAGCTTTAACTTGACAGATGCTGCATGAGAGGTCCAAACATATAGGAAATTTTACTTGATAGTTGTTGCTTTGATTAATGCATTAGGAACTCCATGTAATCAGGATAAGGCCAGAAGGACATGAGGATTGGGTGATTTCCCTAACAAAGTAATTTGAATATCAGATAGGATGCTCATTTAGTGTCGGGATTTCTTACTAGAAATGCAGACCAGCAACTATACTCCAAAATCATCGGTGTGGTTTCAGCTCTAGTTTGTAAGCTTGTATCTCCATGGGAGAGATGGATACATGTCCCTCTTGATCAGCATCCGCCAACTGCTCAGCGTACCCAAGCATCTCTGTGTCATCATGTAAGAGATTCAAGGAAGTTGCTCTGGCATTCACAACATCGAGATCTTTGAATATGTTGAATAAGTTAACAGGCTCCTCGGCTAGCTTTGAGCACTGTGTCCCTCCTTTCCGACAATAAGCAGAATCCCACTGCCTCCTCTGTAACATCAAAACAAATCTAGGATCTACAGGAGGCTGCTGGAAATATCTCAGAGGATGTGGTACCTTGAAATTCACTATATGCAAGTCACACGGTAAAGAAGCTGCTAAAGGAGAAAAGAATCTTGGTGGTTGCCGTTTCGATGTTTCCTGTGATTTCTTGGATATAAATGTGTGCATTGGGTAGTTCAAGTGGGCGCCTATGCGATGTGAGAGAAGAGAAGGGTTGAGGGGCAGTGGAGTGGAAACAGGATCTGACATGGAGATGTTTGACTCTGCGAGGATGTGGAAAACTATGTTCAATGGACGGTTATCCATTACACCTTGTCCAAGACCTCGATCATCGTCTCTAACCAAACGGCGGTCCAACATAATCTCTAGCCAACCATTTTTAAGGCTTGCCACACCCAGCGACTGCCGAGAATGGACAGAAAACCGGTGACCATTTGAACCCTGCAAAAAGGCAAGAGAGGGCATTGGATAGTAATTTCCTTGCAGAGGGATCTTGTCGTATGTCTCTCTTCGGCTCATCTGGAAACCATTCAAATCAGTATAAAAGATCTGTTTGCTGTCTGTATCCGTCTTGAACCTAGTTATCAGTTCCTTGTCATTGAAGTCCTGGCCAATTAGCTCAACATGGTATTCCTTCTCAATGAGAAGCTCCTGAACAGTGTTCTCTCCATTATAAATGCGAGTGCTATGAGAGATGGGAGATTGGGTCCACTCTGTTTTCGGATAAGAGTGAAATTCCTGCATCAAAGGTCCCTCTGATATAACCATCTGCCCACCGGCACGTATTAAAGGCTGAGCCTCACCAGTTGGCTTAAAAAGGTAAGCACCACTACCCACACTAGAGTACATGCCGATCTCTTCTCCTACAACGGTGACGGTTCCAGTGCTGCTTACCTTATGCAACAACCCAAGCTTAGCATCAAATGTGAGTGTCTGCCGCTGGTTCCTGATCTCTGCTGTTTCTCCTTCCAGTCTTGAGCAAGCATATGGAGCTGGACATGGCAACGGGTTAGAGTCGGTAATAAACTTGAGTTTCACTTGTTTGGCCTTTTCACATCCAACAAATTTGTTAGCAATGTAATAAGTCTGCAAGCCCAAGGCGGGAACAGAAGCTCGCCAATAGAGACGATGTCTCCCAGAAAAGATGTTGCCACTGTCGTGCTGCCACTCAGGAGCAACCTGACTTTCTACACAAGACCAGTTCGAATCTAGAACTGTTACGCCTGGTTTGTCAACAATAACCATCACAATTTCATCTCTTGTTTGCTCCAAAGGATTAAAGAAAACAACTGAATGAGCACCTCCATCAAGAGCATTGATTGCTCTATGCACAGGTTGGACATCATATCTTGATCTCACCTGCTCTGGCTCAAACGTGGAGGGATTCTGTTCCAATTTATCATAGCGAATCCCCAGTAGAAATTCAACAGCTTTGGACATAAAAACTTGCAGATCCTGAAGCGAAGCGTGCATCCGGGTTCCATAGTCCTCAACCACATGATCCTTAGCAGTACCAGTTACACCATCATGATGCTGAAAAAGGGCTAGATTCCTCTTTGCGGCAGTAAACTTGTAGGAGAAACTAGTAGGGAATTTTTCACACGATGCCCTTTGGCAGTTTCCTAGCACAAAAGCAAGCATTATCTCTGATGCACGAAGCGTCTGCTCCAATACTCGATCAACTGCTTTAAAGAAAGGCCTAGATACATAGTAGCCACTCCAGTAGTCCTGCTGTCGATCTGCATAGGTAAAGAAATCACCTGATAGAGAAGGGAAACCCCCTATCTGGACAGAACCTATCTCTCCAGGAAGAGAATAGCTTATTCTTTCAGACTCTTCACGTAGAGTTCCAAAGTAATCTTCAAGAGTACCAAACTTTGCTTCGGCATTCAAATCAGGGTTTGAATTGATATAATCAAATAGCATTTGGTAATTTCTAAATTGGGCTTCTGCTTCATCAATGCTAATGTAACGAAAATCATCTCCTAGAGGAATGAGAAGAGTGTTTGTTCTGTATAGAGTTGACTTCTTCTTGTATTGATCTAATAGTGTCAGTGCACGCTCCTTCACATTGTCTTGATCTGTCTCAACTGGATGCTGCCCCCAAGGACAGAGCTCATACATAAAGCCTCGCATTCGAGCAAAGTCAAACTGACAACAAACTGCAGGCTCAGGGCCACATGTATGTGGAACATCATAAGAATAGAAAGGCATCATGTGTACAAAGATGTCAGTGGTTTCCTCGGCATCCCAGTTCTGTCGCCATATAAACTCCAAATTTTTATGCAGAGCAAGCTCTTTCTTCAGCTCATAGTGGGTTCTCTGAATAAGCATGTTCTCAAAACCCATGCGCCGGAGCAGATATGCCATGGTAGGTGAGTAACCAAATGGATCTATTGCCCAAGCATTTTTCGGGACAACCCCAATTGTTTCATTCAACCACATATTTCCCTCTGTCATCTGATGCAAGAAATGTGTAAAGATCAGTGTGCATCACTAAATAAATAAGGAGTTTTACAGTAGCTTAATGAGCAGCTTGATACAAATGAAAAAGAATACTGTCCTACTTGTCAATGAAGGATTTTGCAAAGCATATTACTGGAACGATATAAAAGTAAGATATAGGACACGATATCTGATTTCAAAACACTACACAAAATTGGCCATAATCCTTAAATTCGAAAATCGATGCTGAATAAAGACCAAAATAAATTAAAACCAAACCAAGAAATAGGGTTTGCATAAGGCAATAGAAGTTATAAGCAAAGTTTTTTCATTACCTGCTCTATGATGGCAAAAAAATGTGAATTTGCCTGCAAAACAGAAGAGGGCATGCTGATTAATAACATCAAGCTTAATATGCAAAAAAGATATATCCATGTAAACTTTAAAGTTTAACCTACAACACTCAGCCTGAAACCTCGCACTCTGTTAGAATAAACTATATGAGGTACCCATGATTCGGCTACCTAATACTCTTCTAGAGTTTGACAGGCCATCATATGATTATGCCGTAGAGTTTCTACAAGTAACGATGATATATGTTCTGTGGTTGTGGGAAAATTCTACTCCATTGGGGATTTTATGTTCAAGAAATAGAGTGGATCAGAGATTTTATCACCAATCACAAGAGTAATATTATTGAAACTACTAAAACAATCAACTAACGAGCATAATTTGGATTGAGACCGCTACTAACATTTCTTGGAGAACAATACAAATGTGAAACGCGAGACCTAGTTTTCTTTGATGTCAATCCTAAAATGTCCAGTACTACAAAACCACAACTAGATGAACAAATAATGCATAATACACAGATATATACCTCATCGTTCATCACCCAACCACCTCCAACAATTTCCAACTGCCCATTCTTCACCAAACTAGTGAATGATTCCTTCTTCGCTTGTGATGAATCTCTCCACCATCTCTCCAAATACGACATCTCTTCCCATATAAACTTCCGCCGAGCATCCTAACATTTCAATATAAGTTCAAAGTAAAACTTAGCTCTAGCAATAACAGTTCCAACAACAATGAAAGGGTTTTGCTAGGGTGCATGTATCCACTGGGATGAATGCCTGGTATCTAGAGCATTCTAATATTTCCAAACACTTAACCACTCATTTTCAGTAAGAGCACCCCAACTTAACCAGATCGGTATGCAGTTAAGCATAATCGATCATTTGTAAGACCCATAGGACTGAATCTCACACTTAGAGTTCAAGTCCAACCATATCCAAATTCATTTCCAAGACATTCATCACAAGATCTGTATAAAAACAAAATGAAAAATACAAGAAAGACTGAAATTAACAAGAAATTTCACCTTAGAAAGAGAATCAACAATGGTATCAAGAATATGCCTTGATTGTTGATCATAATATTGTTCAACAGTTAATTTCCAACCAGGATCATTATGTGAATGAGGAACAACAATAATTTTCAATTTCTCGTTATCCCACTCGTTTCCTTTATAACCAACTCTCCATCCTTGTTTCCATGGTCCGCCATCAACATCAAGAAACTCAATCCTATCATATAAACCCTTTGTAGTTATATCAACAACAGCACCAACTGAGGGAGCAAAACTAGTACTGTTTATGGGTTTTCTGTAATTGATAGGTTTTCTAGACCTGGAACTGGTATGAAATTTTGTAGATGATAATGGATTTGGAATACCGTAACGAAAAATAACAGCTAAGAAGAATAGGAAAGAGATTGAAATACCTATACAGAAGAAATTAGAGGAGAAGAAATCTAAAAGTGATGTGCGTCTACGAGATTTGGCGTTACGGGGGAGTTTTGATTTTGTGATTGATGTTGGGAGTATAGAGTTACTCCATCCACTTCCTCGGCGATTGTTTCCTGTGTAGGAAGACAAGAACGCCATTTTGAGAGAAGACGAAATCTACACAGACTGTGCGTGTGTGTGTTTTCGAGTGTGTTATTGATTTCGATCTGTTTCTGGTAATCGGTTATTTTGAATGCGGTCCTCTATATTTTACTACTTTGGTGTTAGTCACTGATTTAGCTACTCTTTTTATTTGACTCCTTTCACCACCGTGGCTGTTTAAGGGGGTACAAGTTTTTTCAACGTGCACCATGTTCCCAGTTTTATACTGCTACTATATCACCTTTACAAATCATGTTCCCAGACCAATGAAGGCTTTGGATTCAGATAGGCGGTTGAGTAAGATTTATCGATCAAATCAATCATGGTGTAACATTTACAAATCGACTAATCTAATGGTGGTGTAATCATAAACTCTAGGATCATGTCTTTCTTCAGAAAAGAGTGGACGCAATCTAATGGTTTAGATTGTATACATTAAAAAATGTGTCATTTGGCAAGCAATGGCAATTCTAAAATGTATTTTCGGAAGAAAAAAAATGGTTGAACTTTAATATGACCCCGTCTTATCTATTGGGTTTAACACCAAAAAAGATTTATAATTCATAAGTTATTAAAACAAAACATATATTCATTAGAGTTAGATGTTATATCATTTTGTTTGTTATTTCGATATTATTCAAGTGCTCAAATACCATTAAACGGTATTATTGGATCTCTTGAGACATACATCCACATAGTTTGCACCGAGTATAAGGTGTTTGATATCTTGAACAAGAGGAGTTAGTTTTATAGTATCTTTTATGTTTTTGTGTTTGTTGTTTTTTTTTTTTTTTGTTTGAGAAATTAGGTTTAAATTAACCTATTTTGACATTGTCTAAAATAAAGCTTTTATTGTTAGCTAAAAGTGATCTCAGTGTTCATATTATGCAGAGTGATATTTTGACACTCTCAAATCTAACACTATCTCATATGGTTTTGCGTTCTATATGTAAATAAAGACGGTCCATATTTATCAAATTTTTACTAATTTCATATGAATATATCGGGTCAACATATGATCTAGTTTGTTTTACATGTTTTTTAACTCATCGAATATGATTCGCTTATCGTTCTCATAAATTCATGCAAAAACTAAGGTTAATAAAATGAAGGACCAGTTTCGAGTAGAAATTACTTTAGTTATATTAATCTTAGTTATTGTTATGTGCAGTAGAAAACAAACGATGATGAATTTCTAAACAAATTTGTAATTTCTAATTATGATTCCCTAGGGTTTGCTATTGTTATTCTTGATTTGTAGATTTTTCAACGCGTTCACTTACCAAAATTCTACCAACATCTCGATTACAATCTTTAATTTGTAAGTTGTTATTCAAATAGATCTTAATTTGTAAGTTGTTATTCAAATATCTTAAAAATCAGTAAAAAGGGAAGTTGATAAACAATTTAGTTTCAGGGTCGGCATATTACATCCATATGAAATTGATTTAATTTTATGAAATCTATACCATCTATGTTTCATGTTGGATCGTAACCATGTAATAGTGTGAGATTTGAAGATTGTGAATGAATCCTTTTAAACTCCACATATATCTTGTAACTATAATATCATAATAATATTGGTGTTAATATCCATTCTAACCCTTTCACCTAAAGGAGTCAGAATTGTATTTATGTCACATGTTCCTTTCACATGTTGTAGCATACCATCAATGGGTATTAGTTTTCGCATCTAACACTCTTTTCTTTGGGGATTTTCCCAGTTTTATCCTTGCCATAGTTACCTTTAGTAAATTTCTTTCTCCTAAGAGGTCTAGCATTGTTGTTCAAGAGAAAACCATTGAGCATCTCAACCACTTTTTATTGATTGAATTTTTTGACGTTATACTTCAATCTATAACGTTCTATTAGTATCCTGAATGAAGTAGAATAATGGAAAGTATTTCTTGACTCATGTCACATTTTGTGAGTTTTGTTTTCACTGATGTTGTAGATGTGAATTTGATTGCAGCATATCACTCTTTAAAACACTAACCCTTTTTTTAATAGCATAACAAGTACATTTCATCCTAAAAGGTGTGTGTTTGGTGGTACGGGAAATATTGGGAGTTGAATATAGATGGAAGAATACGACATCCACCAATTACTAACAACTGGAAAGTTCTGGAGCTGAGAGTTGAGAAGGAACAAAAAGTATAGATGTTAATAACATGATTATGGAGTTGAGATCTTAGAATGAGCTCGAAGCTATTGACATGTGAACCCAGAAGATGTAATCAGTATGAATGAAGAAGTCAACTCCAGGTCCATGTAATGCTAGGTGAGAACAAAAACTATAATCTTATGGGCCCGAGTAGGCACGTGAATACAATAAGTCCTATTGTTCACGGATTTGGTGTGCGAATCTCTTGAATTCACACTCGTATAACTAAACACCTGTTGATGGTGGTTTTCAGTTCATGGCTAAAATTGTAAAACCCTGTATTTGATGTGTCGTCGTTCTGCAAAGAAATAGAGCCATTTAAAAGTGATGAGTGCTTACTCCCCTCTACTTACATATGTATTGAGCAATTCAATATACTTATATATATGAAATTTATTTAGAAAAGTGTTAGTTGCAAAAATTCCAAGTATTCTGTAAATTAATCTCCCACCTGCATTATTCACTAATGCATGGCTTGCTGAGTATTTTTCCTATGTTATGTTCTCAGCTGAACTCTTAATATTGACATGATATGACAACTAACGTTCGTTCTCGCTGAGCAGCATGAGTTTCCCGAAGTATCAGGATTAAGATGTGCATAAAAATACTCAATCAGAAGCACGCAAGTTGCACTGCTCTCTGACAACAAAATTAGTGATTTTGTATCAGTGCACAAAATTCACAAAAAATTGATTAATTTTGTGTCAGCTTGTAAAATTCAATTTTTCTAACCTAATTTTATCAATTACAAAAATTAGGATTGCGTCCTGCGCAATATCTCGATCCCTATTGGTCGAGACTAAACCTAGGCAAACTAGGAAATTGATCCATCATGGAACTAGAAGTAGCAGAATCTTACTAAAAGTTGGAAAACAAGAAATAAAGGGGAAATTGTGACAGGTGGACAGCAGCCAAAGTGGCGCGGCCGCGCCACTTGGCCAGCCGGTTTTCCCTAGCTTGTGCCGACTATCACATGTCGGCCATACCCCATGTTGTTGTCTGTTGTCCCCTCTTTCCCACTGGCCAATCAAATTGCTCTAAAGACGCAGCCTATACTTTTAATAAAAGGTGGAAGTTAGCTGGCCGAGCACTTAAATTCCTTAAGAAAATTGATCTTGGTCGTCCAAGACAGTCGCAAATTGATCGCAACCACACAACTTGGTAAGCTCCGTTAGCTAACCCTAGGTCTTGCAAACACGACCGAACAAGTCTCATGGTAATCACTGGCGGGCCCACTTGTATTCCGACCAATCGGAACTCTCCTGGCCTGCCAGCAGCAACCATAACCTCTAGCCAAAATAGGCCAGTCGCGCGGTTAAGAAAGAGTTTCAATCGAATTAAGACCGCACATGGCAGTCTTAAATCAATCATGGTCGTCCAACTTCGTTAGCCGAATCGATCGGCATAGATTTGATTTTAAGCGACCAGCAAGGGGCGGACATGCTTACCGGCGGCTCTACTTTAGCTTAGACCAATCGCATTGCTTCAAACCTGTCAGCAATGCCCCAAACCGATAATCTAAGACCGGTCACACGGATTTAAAAGCCTCGAATCCAACCAACGACAGTATGTAGCTGCCGCAAAGTGATCTCGTCCATCCAACTTCGCCAGTCGAATTGATGATTTTTCAAATAGTGATTGTAGTAGTGGTAAAAACTGGGTCTTTTCAGACTTGTGAAGAAAACAATTTTTATAGATTTAAATTAAACAGGCAACTAAATAAAATAATTCAAAGTTTTGGAGAAAAATACCAAGACTAGGATTCCACCATTGACCAAATAAATAGTAAACTCTAAATAATATTCATGCAATTTTATCTTTAAAAATATTTCTAATATTTGCCTCAAGTATATTCTTGAAGTAATAGTTGTAATCAAAGAGTATAAAACATCAAAAGTATTTAAAACCCAGCATGCTTCATCAAATTAATTCACAACTATTCAATAAGAACTAATATTTCAATTCAATCCCATGCAAATAATCAAATAATAATATTGCAAATAAATAATAAAATTAGAATTATACCAATTAATGTGGAACAATGGCTTCCTCCGTCGCCTTGGCTAATGGGTTTAGCTCTTCATGGTAAAAACACACACAAAATAATCACTCATGGCTGAATAGGTGTTTTTATTGAAGAAATAAGATGAAACAGAAATTCGCAACGCTGTAGAAGTGTTACAGCGTCGCTGTTACAAAACAGATGATGTTGTTTATATACGATAATAATGATATGCTGTAGATAAACGACAGTTTGATTTCGCTGTAAGCACTGTGGAAAAACGACTGACTCTGCGAGTCCGTTCTTCCTTCTTCGTCTTCCTCCTCGAGCAGCAGCAGCAGGTATGATTTCTGTTCTTCGTTTCGGCTCTGAACTCTCTCCTAATTCTCTCCTCAGGGTTTCTAACCCTTCTATGACAAAAACCCAACTATATATATAGCCTTCAGATTCCCTAGAAACTGGATCAAATTCGAGAATAAATCTCTTATTCTTCACGTGCAGTTTTAACAATAATTCCATCTGTCGATCTTTGTATGCGTCTGTTAGCTATTCTATTGCTCCCAAAATCTTCTCTGACTTGAACTCAACTGTTTTGAAGTATATCCCACGCAAGAATCTCTCCCAAATCTTTCAAACCAATTCAAAACCCTAAACAGGGACCGTGTGCACTGTCTTGACTTTGTGTGGATTTTCTGACTTATCCAGCCCAATTAGATGGGTCTAATCGCTTCTAACAGGTCCCTTATGTCTTGTAGAGTCCGTGGGTACCAAATTTGCCCATTGAATCGCCTGCTAGGTCGCTCAAATCCTTGATCCAAAACTGTTGACGCTGCTGCCTTTTTTCCCGCCAAAATCCAGTTTTGAAACTTTGAAGATGACCTCCCCCTATCCAGTTCCGGTCTCCCTTTAGCAGATGCCTGGAAATGGGTCACCCCTTAGTAATTAGGTTACCCCTTATCCAAAATGAGAGTCCGTATAGTAATTTTCTCCCACGGCGCAAAAACCATTTTTTAGCCAATTTCGCCGCAAAAGCTTTATTCTTCCAAAAACACCTACAAATACATAAAATAACCGAATAAGTACAATATCGAGTACTAACAATATATACAAATGAGCTATATTAGACACATAAATGCGTCTATTAAATACCCCCAAACTTATTATTTGCTAGTCCCGAGCAAATCAAAACTACAAAATAAAATCCTAACTCACTGTCGCAGGCATCGTCGATTGCATTTAGCGTATGCAATAAGCCTTTAAACCCCTAGGTGGCCCTAGTGGCCGAGTTATAGTCTCGGGAGGGCTTACCAAAGATATACCCACAAAACCTGTACTCCAGACCTTAGCTATCTACGCAGAACCTTGGAAGGCACTAAAGAATCTCCTTGGTTGGCATACTTATTGACTACAGGAAGAAGTACCCTGATGCGAAATTCCAATTGCTGTACACGAGTTTGCACTCAAGCATACTAAAATTCATATAAAGTGACAGAGCTCTACTCAGATAGTTGCACTATGGACATCATATTCGGAGTCAAAACTAATCACATGGATAGATCAAGAAGATGGATATAGAAAAACATGTATGGTTTTGATGTTTACTAAGTGAACGGGCGTTTCCCATATCTGTCTGAAGGCCTCCGCCAAAATGAACCTACCCTAATGGATTGAGATACCAGTCTGACTAATATCAACACACTGGCATATACAAGGGTACCAGTGGTCGATACCCTAAAACACATCAATGGTAGCATAAAAAGTTAGTTAAATTATATATTTTCAAACGATTAAAAAAATATAGTTGCGGAACTTGGAAAACATAACAGTACTAGTTTTTAATCGTCGTTACCTGCAAGTTATATGTTCACATCCTTCCGTTCTTTCCACGTAAATCCTGCTGCGTGGACATTTTTTCCATTTTCTTTTTGCAGCCATCTGCATGAGCAAAACCTCATTTGCTCGCTTAGCCTTTTTAGTTACTGCACTGATGATTGGCTCGGCACAGAACCATGCATCTTAGACAAAACAGCAGCTTACAGTGTGGGCATTCTGATACCATCTGTTTGGTCCCCGTTAATCATCGTCTCCAGAATAGATGACTTCCTAAACTTTGTTTACATTCATTTATAACCAACTCTAAGCAACAAGGATTCGGACAATAAGCTGTATCGTACCTTTCACAAACTGTTGATTTGCATAAATAGTCACACCACCTGACAAATACGTTTGGAGGAAGGAACGAATGACATGATAAAGGGTCCAAGACATTGACGCAGTTCGTGTAAGGACATTTTATATCTGGTCGCTCACTTTCTTCTATATTTACTTTTGTATGTATCTTGCGATGCAGTCTGCGCAGAACGGATGTGTGCATGGTTTCTGTTGCTTGTTCTGGAATCTTTGTTGCAATGGAACTTCCTTTGTACATATCTCACATATGAAGAATGCATTATTCATCTCTTGATTATATTGCTGTTGATCTTCATCCTCTTCATCGGAAGAAGGTTTCTTGTTTATCTTTGGTTGTTTCTTGTTTATCTTTTTGGCTGTTTGTTACCGTTATTCCAATAAGAGTGTTGCACGTGTTTCTCCACGATGCTAATTAAGCCTACTTATATAAGCTTCTATAAATACTTATAATCCTAGGATCCTAGGGAAAGTAACTTACCGGGATTCCAAATTTACACGGGACTACCTTTGTTCGCTGTTTGGTCTTCCGGGAATATAATCCTCCCGGTGCTTGCCCTTATTTAAGCATATATTCGGATAGTTTCTCTTTTTTGTCATTGTCGCTGAATTCACCATGAATCAACAAGTACAAGAAAGTGATCAGAAACCTAAAGATGAAGTTGATCATGTAATTCGTAGTAGTAGTCGGTTAGAAGAAATTATGATATCAGTAGCCCAAGAAAAACCCAAATTGTCACAAGAACAACTTAGAGTTAATCATCGGTTGCAGGAAGAGGAGGTAAATCCCTTATATATTTGTAATTCTTTTGTAATTCTTTAAAGCATCCATGCAGCAAGGTTTCTCTTTTCATGTCAGTACATATATATATGTTCTTCTTAATTTGCATGCATGCAGATATTAGCAATGGAGGCTATATACGGTGAAAATTTCATTCTACTTGAAAGACAAGACGGCTTACGGTCTTTCAGGTTAATTTTCCAATTACCATGAATCCCAGTTTAATTAATTAATCTTATTTTCTGAACAATGCAGAGGGCATAAGCCAACTTGATGTATTTTCAAATGGTTGTAGAGATAGTGGTAAAAACTGGGTCTTTTCAGACTTGTGAAGAAAATAATTTTTATAGATTTAAATTAAACATGCAACTAAATAAAATAATTCAAAGTTTTGGAGAAAAATACCAAGACTAGGATTCCACCATTGACCAAATAAATAGTAAACTCTAAATAATATTCATGCAATTTTATCTTTAAAAATAATTCTAATATTTGCCTCAAGTATATTCTTGAAGTAATAGTTGTAATCAAAGAGTATAAAACATCAAAAGTATTTAAAACCCAGCATGCTTCATCAAATTAATTCACAACTATTCAATAAGAACTAATATTTCAATTCAATCCCATGCAAATAATCAAATAATAATATTGCAAATAAATAATAAAATTAGAATTATACCAATTAATGTGGAACAATGGCTTCCTCCGTCGCCTTGGCTAATGGGTTTAGCTCTTCATGGTAAAAACACACACAAAATAATCACTCATGGCTGAATAGGTGTTTTTATTGAAGAAATAAGATGAAACAGAAATTCGCAACGCTGTAGAAGTGTTACAGCGTCGCTGTTACAAAACAGATGATGTTGTTTATATACGATAATAATGATATGCTGTAGATAAACGACAGTTTGATTTCGCTGTAAGCACTGTGGAAAAACGACTGACTCTGCGAGTCCGTTCTTCCTTCTTCGTCTTCCTCCTCGAGCAGCAGCAGCAGCAGCAGGTATGATTTCTGTTCTTCGTTTCGGCTCTGAACTCTCTCCTAATTCTCTCCTCAGGGTTTCTAACCCTTCTATGACAAAAACCCAACTATATATAGCCTTCATATTCCCTAGAAACTCGATCAAATTCGAGAATAAATCTCTTATTCTTCACGTGCAGTTTTAACAATAATTCCATCTGTCGATCTTTGTATGCGTCTGTTAGCTATTCTATTGCTCCCAAAATCTTCTCTGACTTGAACTCAACTGTTTTGAAGTATATCCCACGCAAGAATCTCTCCCAAATCTTTCAAACCAATTCAAAACCCTAAACAGGGACCGTGTGCACTGTCTTGACTTTGTGTGGATTTTATGACTTATCCAGCCCAATTAGATGGGTCTAATCGCTTCTAACAGGTCCCTTATGTCTTGTAGAGTCCGTGGGTACCAAATTTGCCCATTGAATCGCCTGCTAGGTCGCTCAAATCCTTGATCCAAAACTGTTGACGCTGCTGCCTTTTTTCCCGCCAAAATCCAGTTTTGAAACTTTGAAGATGACCTCCCCCTATCCAGTTCCGGTCTCCCTTTAGCAGATGCCTGGAAATGGGTCACCCCTTAGTAATTAGGTTACCCCTTATCCAAAATGAGAGTCCGTATAGTAATTTTCTCCCACGGGCGCAAAAACCATTTTTTAGCCAATTATGCCGCAAAAGCTTTATTCTTCCAAAAACACCTACAAATACATAAAATAACCGAATAAGTACAATATCGAGTACTAACAATATATACAAATGAGCTATATTAGACACATAAATGCGTCTATCAAATACCCCCAAACTTATTATTTGCTAGTCCCGAGCAAATCAAAACTACAAAATAAAATCCTAACTCACTGTCGTAGGCATCGTCGATTGCATTTAGCGTATGCAATAAGCCTTTAAACCCCTAGGTGGCCCTAGTGGCCGAGTTATAGTCTCGGGAGGGCTTACCAGAGATATACCCACAAAACCTGTACTCCAGACCTTAGCTATCTACGCAGAACCTTGGAAGGCACTAAAGAATCTCCTTGGTTGGCATACTTATTGACTACAGGAAGAAGTACCCTGATGCGAAATTCCAATTGCTGTACGCGAGTTTGCACTCAAGCATACTAAAATTCATATAAAGTGACAGAGCTCTACTCAGATAGTTGCACTATGGACATCATATTAGGAGTCAAAACTAATCACATGGATAGATCAAGAAGATGGATATAGAAAAACATGTATGGTTTTGATGTTTACTAAGTGAACGACGTTTCCCATATCTGTCTGAAGGCCTCCGCCAAAATGAACCTATCCTAATGGATTGAGATACTAGTCTGACTAATATCAACACACTGGCATATACAAGGGTACCAGTGGTCGATAACCTAACTCTAGGTCAACACAACTGGCATATACAAGGGTACCAGTGGTCGACTTTATTGAATTTATTCCTTTTGGTCAAATGGTCTGGTCTCAATTTCTTTCTTTCTTTCTTTTTTTTTTCTTTTTTTTTCATCTCTTTTTCTTTTTCAACTTTTTTTTTTTCATTTTTTTCATGGTATCTCAACCACTCTAATTCACCCTAGCATTGGTAACAACTTGAATCGTGGGCCCCACCTATCACTTAGAGAAACATAGTTTAAAAACAAAATAAAATAAAAATAGAAGTGAAAAGGACTCAACGAGATATGGTGAAACTATCATGTTATTTCTAACATCTGAGCTCTGTGCTTTTATGAATAGACTCTTTAGATGTTTCCATCTAATCAGATTGGTTCCTCAAACTCCTACAATCAAAATGCTTCCATCCACTTAGATTAGTTAGTGCAATCCTCAATAGGCATAAATTTCTAGGCTCTGGAGTTTATTTATTTCAACTAAAAGCTAACAAAAATTGTTTCTTCCCCACCCCCAAACTTAAATCTTACATTGTCCTCAATGTTCTAAGGATGAAAATAAAAGCATGAACAAGGAGAGACTATTACCACTGGAGGGAAAAGAAATAAGGAAGGATATTACCGTATCACATGAACGCGGGAGCCTCCCAGTAAATGCTAAATTTATAGTCATTAGCTAGACATCAAATACCTCAAAAAGAATTTTCACCTTCCAAAGTCGTATACCAATAGTCGAAATAATTGTGGGTCCATAAGACCAAATAGAACTGCCACAAATAGGAGACAAATGCTCAAGATCAGAAAAATGAGCAGATAGAGCACAACCTGATCTAAAGTTTCTCGCAAGACAACTGGATTTATCTGAGGTGCCCACTTGGGCTTCATATGAGTGTCTCGGCAAACAGATTCATCCGAAAAACGGGTCTCTAACATATGGATTTTCTCCTGGACATTATCAGGCGGATCAGGTTGTGGAGTCTGAATACACTCAAGCGATACCTCAGATGCACTAGGCTTGAGTCCCAAGTTAGGGACTTCTATTGGGGATAATTGACAATCTCTACCCCCAAACTTAGAATTTTGGGTGCCTCTACAATGACTAGTCACAATGTTCCTAATTTCTAGACCATCGGGTTCTTGAAAAAGGTCAATTGCTTTCTCTAAGTCATAATCAGGTGGTTCATACTCAGCTTGCTTCATATCTTCTATGGTCCACTCTAAGGCTTCCTTATTTTATTGAAGCACGGTCTCTGGACTACTTTCCTTATCACTATCCAAATCGGAGGCTATAATCACAGGGAAAGACTCGGGTGGGCCTAAAAATGTATAATTAGACTCCAACTCAGGAGGCTCTTTTAAATAAGGTATTAAGATAGACTCAGAAGCTATTAATGGTTCGAACCTATCTTTCCATATATCAATATCTAACATAGGAACAGAATCCAACAGAGCATTTACTTGTTCAATGTTACTATCATCGTCGAAATCCAGGCTAAAATGGGATAAACAACTCTCCAATGTATTTTCCGGTACGATGTTTGGTAATGACTCCTGAACTAAGGTTCCTATCATGTTCAACTCTTCAATACATGTGCTATCTAGCTCAGAATGTAGCTTGTTTACATTAAAAATATTCAGCTCAATAGTCATATTACCAAAAGATAGATTCATAATACCATTTCGACAGTTTATGATCGCATTAGACGTAGCTAAGAATGGGCGACCTAAAATCACAGGTATTTGGTTCTCTGGGTCGGGGACAGGTTGGGTATCTAGGACCACGAAATCCACTGGATAAATAAACTTGTCGACCTCAATAAGAACATCCTCGATCACACCACGAGGGATTTTAACGGACCTATCAGCTAACTGGAGTGTTATCTGGGTAGGTTTCATCTCACCAAGTCCTAGCTTAAGGTACACATGGTATGGCAGTAAGTTCACACTGGCTCCTAAGTCAAGCAACGCTTTCTCAACACGGTACTTACCTATTGTACAAGAAATGGTAAGGGACCCTGGGTCTTTATACTTAGGAGTAGTGGTATTCTGAATAATAGAACTCACATGACTAGCTATGAAGGCTTTCTTCTGGACACTGAGCTTACGCTTTCGCGTACACAAGTCCTTAAGGAACTTGGCATAAGAGGGAATCTGCCTAATTGCATCTAATAATGGAAGGTTGATATTAACCTGCTTAAAAACCTCCAATATATCATTAAAGTTGGACTCCCTCTTAGTCGGAACTAGCAGCTGTGGGAATGGGGCTCTGGGAACAAAGCCGGGCTCAACAGGACCCTCATTGGTCTCCTTGGAGACTCTATCAGTCTCCTCATTTTCTGGCTCAGCACGGTGAACTACAGCATGTTCACTATCAGGCATGGCAACCTTGTTGTCAACTTTCTTTCCACTCCTAAGGGTTGTGACAGCATTCACATGATTGTACGATTTCTCTCCTTTTGGGTTGGGATCAGTACGACCAGGGAACCTTCCATCTTCTCTCTCACTTATGAACTTAGCTATTTGTCCTACTTGAAGTTCTAATTTGGCAAGACTCTGGGAATTATTCTTCAATTCTTGCCTAGTTTCTTGTTGAAAGCTCATGTGGTTCTTTGTTAGCATTTCATGGTTATTTGCTAACATAGTGAGAGTATCCTCTAAGGTAGAGATCTTTTTCTCGGAAGTGTTTTGAAACTGGGTTTGACCTGAAGAGTTCTTAAAACCAAAACCTGGGGGAGGCTGAGAATTGCTAGACTGGCCTTGACTCTGGCCCTTAGACCAAGAGAAATTAGGATGGTTTCTCCAACCAGGGTTGTAGGTTTCTAAGTATGGGTCAAACTTCTGACGGTTCTCAAACCTAGCATTGTTATAGACAGCATGGGCTTGCTCTTCACTAACCTGACCTTCCCAAAATGAATTATCGGGCTCTATTCCACAACTAGAGACTTGAGAGGCTCTATTAGGTTCAACAAGGGACCTATTTTTAGACTGACCCATTTCCAAAGCTTCTAACCTCCTAGATAAAGCAGCAAACTTAGCATCTGAACCAAAACTTGTATCTACCACATTGGTGCTGCTTCTATTGACTAAGAGTCTTTTAGGGGGTTCAATACAAGATTCCCACTGTTGGGATTTTTCAGCGATAGCTCCTAAGAAGGTAAAAGCATCATCAACATTTTTACTAGTGAACTCACCAGCGCACATAGACTCAACCATGGCTTTGGTCGAATAGTCTAAACCATCATAAATAATTTGTACGAGTTTCATATTATCAAATCCATGGTGAGGACACTGAGATAGGAGATCATTGAATCGCTCTAAAAACCTATAAAGAGACTCTCCCTCTTGTTGCACACTAGCACTAATTTTCTGCCTAACAGCTGCAGTTTTATGCTTAGGGTAGAATTTCACATAGAAGGCAGCGATAAGTTCCTGCCATGTTTCTATGGATTCAGACGGTAGGTTGTTAAGCCATATCTTGGCTTTATCTCTCAAGGAAAAGGGAAACATTTTAAGTTTCAAGACTTCATCAGTAAGGTCTTTTATTCTAATTGTCTCACAGATTTCCTCAAAGTCCCTAATATGGAAATAAGGGTTCTCATCATCTTTTCCTAAGATTATAGGGATCATCTGAAGAATACTAGGTTTTATCTCAAAATTAGCCGTAGTGGCTGGCAATTTAATGCATGAAGCTCGGTTGGTCCTAGTTGGGAACATGTAATCTTTCAAAGTTGCCATCGCTGGCACAACAGAAGTACTAGGGGTACTTTCCTCACAAAGAGACAGATTCTCAAAACTGAAGTTTCCAAAAACAGGGCTCTCCAAAGAAGAGTCTTCGAGCTCCCTGCTTAAATCAGAAGAACTACTAGATTTTTCGCTAATCAATCGACCTAGAGTATCTCTTTTCCAAGCCCTATTAACAAAATCGGGCATACACTAAAAAGAATTCAAAAAGAAATTAAAAAAAAAATCCTAACAGGAAGGTTCTAGCAATCACACAGCAGGCTGACTCGACTTTACCACAGAAAACCTAAAGATTTCTAGCAAACAACAAGCATGATGGCTCCACTTAGATTGTTTCTAGACCAGCTTCTAATCCTTCGAAAGGGAATTCGTTACAATTTGAGCAAACCCCTCTGGAATCAATCCGAGTTTAAACAAGTTGAATCGAGGCGAGGGAAGCTCAGTGGAGCTTTGATACCCAAAACCTCACCGATCCAATGCGGCGCAGTCATGCATTCAACTCGCAGAAACCGTCAAGAACTTCGAGGTGTGCTTAAAAGAGTAACCAATATTTTTCGAATGATTGTCCTGTTAAGCTCGATACCCTATAGGTCTCTTTCTAGTCCAAATTTTAGGCTTAGGTTCGCTTTAGGTTTCGTTTTCCTAAGGCGGGCAAGAAGGGAGCGGTGATGAAATCCGAACCCTTATCTTATATGGTCCATTCCTTGCCCTTTACTAGGAATTTAAAAACAGTCCATATTCAAGTCCTCAGCATATATTCACCTTAAGGAGTCCAGTAACCCGCTTGCAGGAGATTCGCGGGTGTTTAGAATTTTACCTCCCGTACCAGACGGGCGAAGAACCGCTGAAGTCGACTCGGGCCACGACTCCTATGTCGTGTGCGAACCCGAGGGGCCGAGGTGATATTGTAATC